>NC_137813.1:64799797-65032297 GCF_963921795.1 Nannobrachium achirus
GATTGTCCGAATTGAAATTGGCTAAATTAACAAAGTAGCTTCTGTCAGTCAGGTAGGAGTAAAACCAAGACAAGGCTGTGCCTGACAGACCTACCCAGTGCTCGAGACGATGTAATAAAATAGAGTGATCAAGAGTATCGAAAGCGGCCGTTAGATCCAGAAGAAAAAGAACGGACACATTTCTCTTTGCAGAGGACATCCTGAGATCATTTACCACTTTTACCAGAGCTGTCTCTGTGCTATGGCCTTTTCGGAAACCTGATTGGAATTTATTGTGAAGGTGATTTGATTGTAGAAAGGTATCTAATTGTTTGAAAACCACTTTTTCTAGGATCTTTGCGAGAAATGGAAGGTTTGAAATTGGTCTATAGTTGGCTAGAACGGAGGGGTCAAGGTTATGTTTTTTTATTAGAGGCCTAACTACTGCTGTTTTGAGTGAGTGTGGAAAAACACCCATTTGCACCGAGCAGTTCACAATAAGTAGGATGTCTCCGATGACACTGTCCAAAACATCTTTGAGGAAGTTTGTGGGAATTACATCCAGTGAGCAAGATGATGATGTCATTTGTGTTATGGTTTTTCTGAGTTGTTCTAGATTTATTGTACAGAAAGAGTTTAGGTTTCCCCTAGCAGTGTTTATTGCATTTCCGGGTACGGTGCTGGCTGGAGTAGTGTCACGTATGATGGAAGCTCTAATGTCTGTGATTTTGTTGTCAAAAAATAATGCAAACTCATTGCATTTAGCTAGTGAGGGAGGGAGAGACTGTTTATAGGACTGAGGAGGGTTTAGAAGATGATCTATGGTAGAAAATAAAACTCGCGGATTTTTCCTGTTTTCATTAATAATTCCAGAGAAATATGCTTGCCGTGCACGGCTTCGGGCTTCATTGTAGGTAATAGTGGAGGTTTTTAGATTCTGTTTATGGGCAGCGAGTTTCGTTTTTCTCCAGACTCGCTCTGCATGACGGCATTTCCTCTTGAGAGACCAGATGTGTTCGTTTAACCAAGGTGTTTTCCTGGAGCCATTTTGCTTTTTAATTTTTATAGGGGCCACTATGTCTAGGGCATACTTTACTTTATGGTTGAAGTGCTCAACCAGGTCATCTGCAGATGGACTAACAGAAAGTGGGGTTGAGCAAGGTAGAAGGAGGGGGAAATCAGTGGCTGCAGTTGAGCTAAAAAAGCGTTTTTGGATGGTGAGCGTGGCGGTATTTTTCTGCAGACCTGAGAGTGTTGTACAGAAAGTCAGTACGAAATGGTCTGATAGCTGGGGCTTCTCAACAGATCGGTTTATCATAATATTCAAACCTTTAGAGATCACCAGATCAAGAGTGTGGCCAAGTTTGTGCATTGGCCCAGTGACGTGTTGAATGCAATCAAAAGAGTTTAAAAGCTCAATAAAGTTCATGGCCAGAGCATCAAGGTGGTTGTCTACGTGCAGATTTGCATCACCTGAGATTAGGGTCTTGTCGAAGTTAGTAGAGCAAATTGATAGGAGTTCTGACATCTCTGTTAGAAATAAGGCTTTGCTGCATTTAGGAGGACGATAAATAGTAATGATAATCATAGATGATTCATTTTCTAGTAAAGTGGCATAATATTCAAAAGATAGAAAGTTTCCAAGAGAAATAGGCTTAAATTTAAAAATATCCTTAAAAATAATAGCAAGACCACCCCCTCTCTTACACTCACGACCTGAGAGCATGAAGCTGTAGTTAGGGGGGCAGGCTGGGGCGAGGAGAACAGCTCCGTCTGATCCCAACCATGTCTCTGTCAAAAAGATCATGTCAAGCTTTTCATCGCAAATGATATCGTAAACAGAGGCTGTCTTATTTTGTAAAGATCGAATATTAAAAAGAGCCATGTTAATAATGTTAACAATAACCCCTGGGCGGGGACAGGGAGAGACTCGCATCAGAGGACGGAGGTAGCAGTGTCTAACTACACTATTAAGTTCAATGCACTGGCCAGGCTCTGGCCGTGGTTTGTGCCTACCCGTGATTTAAACAGGGATAGGAAAATGATGGGCTGGGGGGGCAGATTTTAAAACGGTAATCAAATTAATTAATGGGCAGGGTTTTTTAGGTAGAACAGTTGTTAAAACGGCAGAATCCAGATGATTTGGGCTTAAGAGAGAAAGACAGTGTGGATCTTGCCGCGCTACAGATCATGGGTGATATGCAACTGCAAATTGATTAATGTAATTATCGCGTAAAATGGTCGTGCCTTTACTGTTAAGGTGCACACCATCTTTCCAATAGAGATTGGAAATACGCCAAAAGTAGTCAAAATTAGAAATGAAATCATAGCCACAGGCCATGCAGAAATTTTGGAGCCATAGGTGGAAACTGTACAGTCGGCTAAAGTGCTCCACTTTGTTTGATAGCTTTGGGATCGGACCTGACACAACGCAGCGTTTTCCCAGCTTTTCTATAGAAAACTAGACCAGGTCAACCTGGTTGTGCCAGACCCTGTCTGTCATCATCATTTATGACATCATACCTTTTGTAGGCATGTCATCATCATGTCATCATCATATATACCCTTTATATAGAAAACCAGGACAGACAGACAGACCGACATTTGCTTATGTAGGCCTACCCATTTCATGGGTCTGGCAAACATAACTCTTCCATGTTTTTTCTCATAGCAAGGGAATTCCTAGCCATGACGTCATTCGTGGCCACGTGAAGGGTGACTATAGACACGCTGGGATGCAAATCAATAACAGCTGGTGCAAGCGCTATCCAGTCTGTGATTTTTCCCCCGGAGAGGCAATAAGTCACAGCACAAGGGAGAATTAGGTGTTTTGCCATGGAGTCAGACAAAATCAACATCGTGGGATTTCTATTATACTGGGTGAGGCTGTAGGACGACAGCTTTTTGGAAAAATGGGCTAATACATTTGCTCTACCAGCATCAGTGCTGGAGGAGCTAGCGTTAGCATTAGCACCAACTTTAACATTGGAGTTGCGTTGCCCTGGATTAGTATTGGCAGATCGATGGATTCGTGGACACGGGAGTGGAAGAAAAGAGGCGACTAACGGAGGGACAGCAGGAGCCGGTTGAACGGACTCAACGGAGCTGGGAGAGTCCAGGTGCATATCAACAACAGGCTGTATTAGGGAGGACAGACAGAGACGCTTTACCCCAGGGGCGGCTGACGGTGACTGCGGGGATTCCATGGGTAGAGGCGGGCTGGCTGGCCGCTTTCTGGACAGTGACCGCTCGGATGCGGGTGTGGAATTTGTCCCATTGGTTGTTTCTCTGACAGAGTCTACACGGTGGGCCAGAGCAGGAATAGGAGAGGGGACAGACAGCTGTGTAGATTTAGACAGAGGGGAGAAGAAGTTGGCTAATGGGAAAGTAGTATTTAGGCTGGCATCAAAGAGAGGAAGCGAAGGTTTTGGACCCTTTTTGCGGCGGCCTCTGCTGACTACGGCTGACCAGGATGTGGAGCCAGGTGGGGAGCCAACCTCAGCAGGGGGAGGCTGGATGTTAGCCGCAGAGGAGCCAGACGAGGAGCAGTCCTCGGCGGGGGCTGGGTGGACAGTAGCCGTGGCGGAGGATGATGACTGCAGACCAGCTCCCGTTTCGACCCTGGCCAGGCGAGAGCAGACAGCATTTTTCCGAACCAGGAGTTCCTCTATCAGCTTCTCAATGGAGCGTAGTTCTCCCTCCAGAACGGCAACCTCGCCTTGAGGTGCCATTTGCCCTGTTGGAAAGAGGAGACCACAGCCAGCGATGGACAGAAAAGTGGCACAAAGCAGGAGAGCCAGTGGCTACAGAACCAGCAGGAGAGACAACGGCAACAGAGACAACTGGAATAGCCTGGAGAGAGACTTACACGCAGGGCTCCTTGCGGAGCCCACTGCGTTTAGAGAGCGTTGTTCAACTTCCAAACTTCCAAAACGGCTTATGTGCACTGTGCAGAAGAGAATCTTACCATCGAGGGCCCCAGAGGGGCCCGCTGCGGTTGGATCGTCTCTGGTAAGTCCAAGCCGGTTTCTGTTTGTAGTAGCTTTCTGTGTAGTAGCTCCCAGAGCTAGGCAGGTCACCCGACCCAGTTCTCAGGATCACTGATGATCAAGTCACCAGATTGTGGCGATCTTTGGTTATGTTAAAAACAGGTACTTGGTAAACAAGTTCAGGGTAAAATTTTTGTTAAAAAGTAACTAAAAGAGTGTTTAAAAGCGTGAGTCTGTCAGGCTAGACAGCACCTCCGACTAGGCTACTAGAGGATAAGGGGGTACCGCAGCCAAAAAGGTTTGAGAACCATGCACTGCCCTAAGCGAGAGAATCTTGTTTGTCATATCTTATTCATTATTGATTGTTAGCCCCTGCTCTAAAAAAGCCAGCCTCCCCTATAGTCCCCCCAGTCACAATTCTCTGGAGCCGTCGCTGATCATGAAGATGATCATGATGATGATGATGATGATGATTATTATCATATTCTGAATGGTTTCCATCCAGTTTTTGCCCATTCAGTGAATTCAGATGTGTCGGTAGGCAGAGATCACCGATGCAAGTGTTAGATCTAAAACAGTTTTATATATGCTGTCGTGAACTATCTGCCAAGATCCCAGCTCCACACTTAATTAACACTGTCCCGGTGGAGTAACTCTGCCTCATTCAACTATTCCTCACTTCACAGAGTTCACCCGAATTGTCCAAGAACGTTGAATCTCGCAGTGTTTGATCCCGATGGCGACCAGATGAGATGCAGCTATGCAACCAACCAAACCCAAGGACTCATCTTAGACCAGGTGAGACGGGTGGACGACCAAATGTGTGTGCTCTGTGCATGCATGTGTGCGTCCGTGCATGTGTGATTGGAATGAATATTAATCACATCATACATTTTGAGCTGTAACAGCCTTTGTGCAATATTATTTTCTTTCCCTCAGAATTCCTGTTCACTGTCATATAACTACAGTATCAGTCAGCCTGTAGTCGAGCTCGTCTTGGAAGACTTCCCCAGAGAAGAAATCTCTGTCTCCTACAATGACGGATCCTCCACACCTAAGCACCCTCTCTCTATCCACTCCTCATCCATTCAGTCATTAAGCAAGATTCCCCTGCACTTCACCCTTGTTGGTTAGACCATTTTTATTTTGACTTACATTTTAGTTCTCATGTTTAAGAAAATTATTTAGATAATTGCGACCGAAGTATGTGAGACGGCACATGCTGACTCTGTCTGGAAGTGTACACTTTTTTACGGTCTATGGGTTTACTGCTCTGACATCACGCTTTGACATCACTGTGATGTCAGGGAACCACTCTAACAGAATCCCTTTTATGCCCATATATGGAGATCCCTGATGACATCAATATTAAGCCCATATCTAACAGGACTTCAGATGGGAAAATTGGGAATGCTCATATATCGAGGAAGACAGCCCATATCTGTGTGGCTGGTTCAGACAGGGATCTCCATGTATGGGCATGAAAGGGATTGTATGTTGTGATGTCAAGGGAACCACTCTAACAGAATCCATGTTATGCCCATATATGGAGATTCCTGATGTCATCAATATTAAGCCAATATCTAACAGGACTTCATATGGGAATGCCCATATATGTAGAAGACAGCCCATATCTGTGTGGCTGGTTCAGACAGGGATATCCATGTATGGGCATGAAAGGGATTGTATGTATGATTTCAGATCTGATAGACGTCATATGATTTTCACAAATATAGATTCTAATAATACATTGCAGAAAAGAGAATAATAAACAAAGCCAGTTACAGATTGAACATTGAGCGTATGGATCAGCTATTGTTGTATTTTCATGACCTATTTACCTATGAAGGTGGATTCTAATTTTCAATGGGAATGGAGTGGTTTCTTGCCATTTGCGGGTTTCTGAAAAAAATATGCTCCATTCTCCATAAAAGTTAGAAAGGCAAAACAGGTAAAGAAACCTGTGGAAAAAAATGCATTTGCAGGAAATGTTCAGCAGTGGCGTCAGTTCAGAAAAAGGTATGGCAACATGACTGGTGTCTTGCACGCGCGTGCAAGACACCAGTCATGTTGCCATACCTTAGCAAAAGGATCAAAATCTACTTCAATTCCAAATCTAAAAAGTAACTTCAAATAATTGTAGGGGAGTACAATATTTGCACCATAGATGAGTTGAGTAGTATCGAAAATAGGAACAATTTCAAAAATATGCACTTAGTTACTTTCCACCGCTGTCATTCTGTGTATTTTTTTGTCTTCCAGTTGAGCCGGACGTCCCGTCATGTCGTTATGGTGATTATAGTCCCATGTTCTTGTCTCCAACTCCACCCAATGGAGCCCACCTTCCTGCTTCTGTCAACAAAGCCCTGGAGATCCTAGTCAGAGCTACGGCACTATACAGCAGGTCAGGACATGTCTTTTAGACCAGCAGTTCTCAAACTTCTCCTGCCAAGCAACGCCTTATTTAAGCAATATTTCACAAGAGGGTGTGCATTATCACGCCACGGTTATCTGGCACGACAGTCTTGCTGCAGAAACAAGCCGAAGGCGAGTTCCGTAGGCAGGACTGAAGTGCCAGATAACCGTGATAAGGCAGACCCTCGAGTGTATTGCGATTATAAAACTGTTGCCCTTAAAAAAAAGAAAAAAACATGTCAACTTCATTTCATTGTAATTAAGATATTTGATAGGAATTAGTAATTTTTTAATGCCACATTTAGCTACTATGTCCCTGAACTTCACATGAAAACTGCTAGCCTAGCCGCCTAGCATAGTGTGGAGAGAAGGAAAGCGCACAGCTGAATTCTTTGCTTGATGAGACAGTGCAGTAGTGCTCGTTATCTGCACTGTTGGAGCTCCTGTTTTTCCTTGAGAGCCCGACTACCCGTTGTATAATGATGTATATTTGTCCGTGGACCCCGATTTCAAAAACTTTTTCAGATCTTTTAAAATACATGTATAAGCTTGTATAGCTGCTATTTAGAATATAATATGTATAAAGTTGTAAAAATTATTGCGACGCTGTATTAACACATTTTGCTGGGGACATCCAGGGACCCCCTAAAGGACACCTGGGAGTCCCAGATCCCACTTTGAGAACCACTGATTGTTTCTTCACTACACCATTCATGAAAATATTTTGTGGAAAAAAGAAAAGGAAAAGTGAAAATAGATCAACAAGCCATATAATGCTACGGTATATATCGCGATGCAGCAAGTTGTGACATATATATATATATATATATATATTAGTCAGGAACACTCACGTCAAGTAGATTTAACCATTTATTGCATAAATGGAATACAGTTAATCTTGGTGTTAAAGGGCTCCGCGTTCGGAGATGTTCCCTGAATTTTGTGCATGCTTTTTGAGCATGCTAAGCAAAACCAGGGAATGCAAAGCAATACCCCCCATAGGGATACAATAGCAGAACAATAGCCATATACAATCACAAGTATATGAGCTTAGCCATACTGATCATGAGAGGTGGAGGCCGGGGTGGAGGAGGAGGCAGCTAGCAGCGAATGTTCCGAAGCTTTGGAAACCAAGCATAGGTAGAGAAAGCAAGCTGTAAGGAGCCTTCCCTACTGATTGAGAGCTTTGATTGGAGTATGGCAGTCATAATAATAATGGCAGACGTAATGACCAGCAGATATGAGAATGAGGAATGAGAACAGAGCTGACTGACAGCTAACTACAGCTGGGTTGGGTGACTTGTCCTGCATAAACTAATGTGTCGCTTCAAATATATGAATCCTATGAGATACAAGGTAAGGTTTCTGTCCGGCAGCGACGGGGCTTTTAAGCCGTGACATCATTTTGCAGTCTGACCCCCAAGCAGATTTATTGTCAATATGGGCAGTGCTGTGTCCCTCGCTATTTCAACAGATCCAAGACAAAAATAACGACTAAAGTATAATTCTACCACTTTCCTGTCAACAAGAAAGAGAAGACAAATTAGCTTATAGTAAAAAGAGTCACGGGCGCTGGTGCCATTTGGCACCAGAATTTCTCCTCCGCCTACAGAATGATGTCAGACTTAAGAGGCCCATATGGATTTTGAACATATCAAATGTGAATTTTACGTGTTTCATTTGTTGGTCTTATAGGATCTACGACCTACAGATCAATGGACCAACAGGGATTTCAAAGCACTGGATCTCCAATGAACAACACATCATTAAATGATTCAAGATTCAAGATTCAAGATGTTTATTGTCACAAAGATGTACAAGTACATGCACTGTGAAAAACTTAGGTTGGGGGTGCTCCACAATACACAGAATAAATATAAAATTACATAATAGCCTAAAAACAATAACACTCATTTAAAAGTTAAAAAACAGTTTAAAAGAACCAGAGTCAGCATACAAGGCTGTAACGCCACAGAAAGAGTTCACTGCATAGATGTATTTAGTAGTCTAACAGCATGGGGTAGGAAACTGTTCCTTAGTCTACTAGTGCTGGCTTTAATGCTTTGGTACCTTTTCCCTGAAGGCAACATCACAAATAGTCTATTATGGGGGTGTGTGGGGTCTTTGATGATCCTCAGGGACTTCCTGAGGCAGCGTTGTGTATACAGCTCCTCCAAGCTGGGTAACTGACAGCCAGTGATGCGCTGGGCTGTGCGCACCACCCTCCTGAGAGCCTTGTGGTCCCGGTCGGTGCAGCTCCCATACCAGCTGGTGAAGCTGGACGTCAGCAGGCTCTCAATTGTCCCTCGGTAAAAGGCCTTGATAGTGTGTGGACTCAGACCGAACTTCTTTAGACGTCTGAGTCCATACAGGCGCTGCTGTGCTTTTGAGACCACCACAGATGTATGTTCCTCCCATTTAAGATTCTCGTGAATGTTCACCCCCAGGTACTTAAAGCTTTCCACCCTCTCCACCACAGCGCCGTTGATGGTGACAGGAGGTTGTGGGTCCCTCCCACGCCTGTAGTCCACAATGACCTCCTTGGTTTTGGAGACATTCATGAGGAGGTGGTTCTCTCCACACCACTGCTCCAGGTTGGTCACTTCCTCCCTGTACGCTGCCTCATCGTCCATGGAGATCAGCCCCACCACCACCGTATCGTCTGCAAACTTGACGATGGTGTTTGTAGGATGCAGCGCCACACAGTCGTGTGTGTAGAGGGAGTAAAGGAGTGGGCTGAGAACACAGCCCTGTGGCGCTCCTGTACTTAGAGTCAGTGATGAGGAGGTGCAGTCGCCCACTCTCACCACCTGGGGGCGGCCCGTAAGAAAGTCCAGGATCCAGTCACACAGGCCTGCAGGCAGACCCAGGTCCTGGAGCTTACTGACGAGCCTAGATGGTACTATGGTGTTGAACGCCGAGCTGTAATCAACAAAAAGCATTCTCACATAAGTGTTCTTTCCCTCCAGGTGGGAGAGGGCAGTATGAAGGACGTGTGCTATGGCGTCCTCCGTACTTCTGTTGGAGCGGTATGCGAACTGCAAAGGGTCCAGGGTGGGGGGAAGCATGGGGCACATTAATGCTTTAACCAGATCCTCGAAACACTTACTGGCTATAGGGGTGAGGGCTATGGGGCGCCAGTCATTGAGACTGGTCACTTTCTGCTGTTTGGGGATGGGAATAATGGTACTGGACTTGAAGCAGGTTGGAACAGTTCTGAGGGAGAGAGACTCGTTGTAAATACCCGTGAACACCCCTGCCAGCTGGTGGGCGCAGGCTTTCAGGACACGTCCAGGAATGCCGTCTGGGCCGGCTGCCTTGCGAGGATTAATCCGACGAAAGGAGCGGCGGACGTCAGCTTCACTGATGGTAAGAGGCTGCTCTGCGACAGAAGGGGGTTGAGGGGGGGTCTGCTCTCCCACAGGGGTGGAGGTGAGGGGGGGGCCAGTTGTGCTGGTGGATCTGACAGAGGAATCAAACCTGGCATAGAATGAGTTAAGTTCATCTGGGAGGGTAGGTGTTATTTGTGGGGTTTGATTTGTTTTCCCCTTATAGTCACTTATGGCCTGGAGTCCACACCATAGGTGTCTCGGGTTCGTAGTAACGAGATTGGACTCCATTTTTTGACTATACTCCCTCTTTGCCCGTTTGATTGTTGCCCTGAGTGAGTACTGAGCCTTTTTATACTCCTCTTGAGAACCAGATTGATAGGCTATAAGCCGAGTATGGAGAGCTGTCCGTACATCAGCATTCAGCCATGGTTTCTGGTTTGGCATGATTTTAATTTTCCTCATAGGGACAACATCCTCTGTGCACTTTCTGATGTAGCTGGTGACAGTGTCTGTGTAGTCATTCAGATTTCCTGCAGCCTTGAACGCATCCCAGTCAGTGTTGTCGAAACAATCCTGGAGAATGCCTTCTGATTGGTCTGACCAGCGATGTACCGTCCTATAGACAGGAGCTTCCCGTTTCAGTCTCTGCCTATAGGCGGGGAGGAGCAAGACGGAGCAGTGATCGGATCTGTCAGTTGGTGCCAAAAATGGACACCAACTGACAATGAACTAAATCAGCATTTCTCAATCTGCTTTGTTTTTGAGTCAGTAAATACAAAGTAGGTAAACTTCATCCAGGTCACTCTTAATTTCATTGATTAAATTGACAAATTAAATGAAATTAAACAAATCACATTATATGATGCAACAGAAAGTACATAGGCCTATAATGTAAATAATTGAAGGATCAATGTCATCTGAGACAATCATTTTATATTTGCGGTGATGTCTGCTGCAGTAGGAGATCAAGCAAAAACGATTTAAATAATATAAACTCCTCGTGAACCAGCCTCCCCCGGAAATAGCCTGTCAAATTCACCTGAAAGCAAATACATGTTAATCACAAGGCTATATTGGCATGGGAATGTGAGAAAAATGTTTTCATGAATTCAAGGCTTCATGGCATGAGTAATTGATAGGAAAATGTTTTGGGTCACACCAAAGTTTAATTCTACTTATGAGTGTGCTATCTGCCAAGGTTTTTCATTGTGAATGGAGTGTTTGTTGTCATTTGCGGAGTTCTGCAATAATAATAATAATAATAATAATAATAAAATATCCCATTGAAAAGCATTGTCAGAATCCGCCCTCATGGGTAGAATTAAACTTCAGTTTGACCGTAGGCTACCCTTAAAGGACAACTCCTCCCTAAAACACTTCTAGGCTCATTTTCCTACTTATATTGATCCAAAAAGACCATGGGTGTCCAATGGGGTCTATTAGGCAGAAATGCCCCTGTTGTCCAGTTTCCCCAGCAGAACCCAGCAGCTCTCTATAGCTTAGAGTGTAGCCTAATAAGCCTATCGCTTTTACACTATTTGTTGTGGTCAAAAGTGTTTTTATTTTTCATGAATGTGGTACTAGTTGCCATTACAAACACATCCATGTCATCGTTGTCCCACACAAGCCATCACACTCTGCTAAACAGATGTTATTCTCTTATGTGTTTTGCCAAGTCCCGGAAAAGATGCCCTGTGATTGGCCAGTACAGTCACTTTGATTGGCGCTCGTGCCGAATGCTCGCCCCAAAACATTATTCATGAGATTGTGGTGGCTTGTGTTGGACAACCAAGGCATGGATGTGTTTGTATTGACAACTAGTAACTTTTGAACACAACAAATATTGTAAAAGCGATAGGTTTATAGGCTCCACTCTATGCTATGAAAGCTGCTGGGTTCTGCTGGGGAAACTGGACAACAGGGGAATTTCTGCCTAATAGACCCCACGGACAGTCATTTTGGGATCAACATAAGTAGGAAAATGAGCCTAGAATTGTTTTAGGGAGGAGTTGTCCTTTAACATGTAGATGGAGCTGAAATGTATTTACTTTGAACTTTATACTGAGAGGAGGACCAGTCTCACTATAGTTGGGTCTCTTCCGATGACCGCGGAGAGCGATGGTTCGTTTCTCAGTGGTTTTGTCAACTATGAAGGTTAAATAACAAATTGAGCTCCCATGCCCCTTGTGAAAATTCAGGCAAAATCTTTGACAACCGCTGAAAGTTTGGGCACATTCACTTACTATGCAGTAAAGGGGGAAAAAAATACCCCCAAAAATCTGGAAAAAAATCTGGGGTTTTTAATGATTCTGAATCAATTGCAAGCACATTTTGGGCTAACATTCCTTGGGCTAAAACGGCCTGACAAAACTACGGTTTAGTGATGAGTCATCACTTTTCACACTTGTTTTTCAAGCAAAACAAATGCTTGCAATGGATTCAGAATCATTAATAAACCCTAGTTTGACACCTCACATGCTACTTAAAGCAGATTTTTGGGGGGTATTTCTTTTCCTTTATAGTAGTAAGTGAATGGGCCCAAACTTTCAGCGGCTGTCAAAGATTTTGCCTGCATTTTTGTGAGGGGCATGGGAGCTCAATTTGTTATTTAACCTTCATAGTTGACAAAACCACTGAGAAACGGACCATCACTCTCCACGGTCACGGAAGTATCGGAAACGATCCATCTACTAATGTCTCACCGTCATTCCATTACAGTGGGGATGCATACCAATCAGAGCTGAGATGTGTCATTGCTCATGTAGGACCAGGTAAGATGATTGCATTTTTAACACTAACGCTAGTGCGTGTGCATACCGTATGTGTGCGTGCGCGCGCAAGCCCGCGGTGTGTGTGTGTGTGTGTGTGTGTGTGTGTGTGTGTGTGTGTGTGTGTGTGTGTGTGTGTGTGTGTGTGTGTGTGTGTGTGTGTGTGTGTGTTTGTGTGTGCGTGTGTGCGTGCGTGCGTGCATGTGTCCATCATTACTCATGTGGATTATAGGATTGTATTTGTCTTTGAGTATATAATTATTGCAAAGTTTCTGTCATCTCACTAAGCCAGAGTTTAACTGTAGGCACATAATTATTTTTTTAACGAGACCTTGTGATAAAAACTGTTAATAAGTAATTTCTTCCTTATCCTAGGATGATTAAAACTGGATAAGCAAATCTATGCACTAAGTGATGTAATACATATCTAACCTATACAGAAATAAGAAGAGAAGATTTGAGACCAGGTTTTCGTGGTTTGCGTCAAGGTACCGGTAAGTAATGGGGGCTCTACTGTATAGCAATCAATTGAAAACTGCGACATTGAACTCGCCCAACTCATGGCCCGTTTGGCCAACAGTCATGGAACCTTAGTAGGCTATTATGTCTCTCCTCATGAGGAACACATTTTTCACTATGACCTCTGTATAGTGAAAAATGTTAATGGTTTTATTAAAATTAAAAAAAATTCAGAGGAATGCTGCCAGGGGAGATGTAACATGAAAGTTGAGAGAATACATTTTAAACTAGAAGCAGTGCTCTTTAGAGCACAGATCTCGCCAGGTCAGGTAGGTTATTGTGCCATGTATTGTGCGTGCAACATACATTTCACTGAAATTGCACGCTGTGTTCATGATTTTGTTCAAAATGGACCAAACCTGCACACTTTGGAAGCCAATGTTAGCCAACCAGGATGTAATATGAAATATCACAAAGATCTGTCTTGATCACATGACTATAGACATACTGTGGTATAATATAAAGATGTTTTTTCTTTATTTTTCAGAAGTAAAATGTGTAAATAACACAGCCGGGCATGGGCCGACCAGTAATGGGGCGGTGGCCATCACCACAAAGACACCTTCAGCAGCTCCCACGACTGAAGATGGAAGGACAGGTAAGATACATTAGAATGCATCTAGAGCAGTGCTGCACAGATTGGAGCTCCTGGGGAAAAGACTGAACTTTAACTGTGGGTAATTTCTATGTTTTTAACCTGAGTGTGGTGTTAATTAGTGTGCTTGCCCAGCAGGGTAACCAGAGTTACCAGACTATAGTTCTGGGGAAACTTTCTCTGTTTCCAGAGTAACTACAAGTTTAACGCCTACTCCTCCCACAGTTTTCGTGCCACACACTCGCGCCATATGTCAAATCGACCGGCTTCATCAGGAATTTGCAATTTGCATTTTTCTAAGAGAAATGTTGTATTGTTTAATTGATATTAATGTATTAGTGAATACATTTTCCCCACTGACTTAAATTGAATTCAGTAGTTAATATTTTACTTTTCCCAAATATGGAGATGACTGACATCATAGACCACATGAGACCATATATGTCCATATATGGGCATTCCCCCCGAAAACGGGAATCATACTTTAAGTATGATTCCCAGATGATGCCCTGTTAGGCCCTGTTAGAGTTTATAGATGCATTGTTAGGGTACCCCCTTATACTCATAGATTACAATGCACAAGATGCATTTACTTACTGGTAAACAAACATAGCCCCCAAAACAATGGAAATTCACTTCCCAAAACTCAAATATGATTTGAAACACAGGGCAACCACACACTTGCAATTTCACAAATTGCAAATATTCTACTGTAGTTATAGTACGTTTCAGTTCTAAATGGCCCCTCTTGGAGAAAAGAAAATATAAAAACTAGGGAGGTGCGCTCAGAGAAATGCATATCTCTGCCAGGAGAGATGTAACTTCATAAATGTTACAAGAATACATTTGAATTTAAACCCGCAAGCACAAGTAGTTTCTAAAAGTATAGTGTTGCTGTCGGGCAGAAAGTAACATACCGTATTTCAACTTTCCCCCCATGAAATAATGCCCTACTTGCCCCACAAGCAGGGGCGTCATTTGGGCCTCCTAGCATTACAAGAATTAACCAACTGCTCACTGGAGTCTACGTTTCACACAGAGTTGATTGATTGGAATGTTAAGTGATCAGCTCTCTCTCTCTTGTCTCTCTCTCTGGTTGTCTGGCTATGAATATACCTGAACATACCTGCAATATCCGAACTTTACTCAAAGATTACACATATTAGGCTTGAAAATTAATGATGTTAACACATATGGTGCCAACCCCGAGTTTCCCGAGTTTGTATTGGTACTAGTGCTGTGCCAACCCCGAGTTTCCCGAGTTTGGGCCGTTTTTGAAAAAAAAAAAAAAAAAAAAAAAAATCAAAAAATTTTTTTTCAAAAAGTTTTTTTGGACCTCCAGAAATGTATTAGGCATGATCGCGATCGCGAAATTGCATGTTTAACCCCCATACCAACCCATTCTTTCAAACATGGCAGCCATTTTTGTTTACATCTGAAGAAAACATAATGGCCCATAAATCATGAATGCCTGAACGGATTTCCAAGCGGATTTTTTTGTTTGAAAGCTGTGAACAGCATCTACACACGTGGTGCATCATCTAGGCATGGGCGTGCACTTTTTACACACTTGCACAATTACATGGAAGTCTATGGTAACCATGGCAACGCGGGACATTGGCCGGAAAAAATCATTGCAACATAAGTGTAAGAAAATGACTTATTTTATATTCCCTTATTGTTATTAAAATAATTATTGTCCTGCATCAAACTAAATGTTTTGTAGCCATTTAGAAATTATACAGCTGCAGAGGTGATGTGTAACACTGTTAGTGTGGTATGCTATGTCCAAAATACAGCTCCTGTAGGATTTTTGTGCCAAAATTTATTTTTCTGCAGATTTTGGTTCTATAGGGTCCAAACTATCAGAAAATGATGGGGGTCAAATTTTCCGACCCCTCCCCCATTTCCTGGGGGCGGGTCACTTCAGTTTTTGCCCTATACGTCTATGTATTCCCAATTTCCCATAGTATTTTTTGCTAATATTGATTTGTTTGCTGTTTTGGCTTCTATAGGGACCAAACTATCAGACAATTACGGGGGTCACATTTTCAGACCCCTCCCTCATTTCCTGGGGGCGGGTCACTTCAGTTTTGACCCTATTCAGCTATGCATTCCCAATTTCCCATAGGATTTTTTGCTAAAATTGTTTTGTTTGCTGTTTAGGATTCTATGGGGACCAAACTATCAGAAAATGACAGGGTTCAAATTTTCATACCCCTCCCCCATTTCACGAGGCAGCGAGGGGGGAGGGGGGGTTTCAGTTTTGGCCCTATTCGGCTCTATATTCCCATAGATTTTTTTTTTCTTTTCTGTTTTGGCTTCTTTAGGGACCAAACTGTCAGGAAATGAGGGGGTTCAGATTTTGCATGCAATTGAAGATGCCAGGGCAGAGCCCCTGTAGGAAGATCTTCCATGTGTCCCATAGCATGATCTGACGGAGGATGATTATTCTATCAAAGTTCTTATTGTTGATGCCATGGGTGTGCTTCAGAACATGACAAAGACAAAAAGCTGTCAGATCTTCAGGATGCATTCAACAAACACATCATAATGATGATGGCTGGCTATGTTGAGGGTCGAGTTGTCTTTGATAGGTAATATTAGGTATATGGATCAGTCGATAAATACGAAGTCTTCATCCAGAGATGAAGCTCACTATGTCCATCAAGGAATCCTGACTGTGTGATCAACCAAGGAGAAGTTGACATGTGTTAGGCCAGGGACTGCTTGAGTATTTCTCAAGGGACAGTTATTTCATGCTCGTTGTCATATATGATACATTAATCAAGGGACATGATTTTGAGGAGGTGCACACATCGAAGAGGCTGCTGACACCGATGTCCAATTGCCCTGAGCCCTGAGCTTCCACCAATTGAAGAGAATTGGTGGAATTCAGAGAGTGGAGGGTATGTTCCAGTCAGGTGTCTTGCCCTCCCTGCTCCAAAGGCAATACTTGTGGCTGCAAAGCAGGTGACAGTCAGTCTCTGCAAGTGCTATGGCACTGGACTGGAGACTTTGCCAACAGTATAAAGGCCCATTCTCACTGGGCCAGATTAACAGATAAAGAAATATCTTTCTCCATTCAAGTGGATGGTAAGACACAGACAAAAAAATATCTGTGACAGATATTTTCTTTTATCTGTATCTTACCATCCACTTGAATGGAGAAAGATATTTTTGTATCTGTTTATCTGGCCCAGTGGGAATGAGCCTTAAGGGAGGACATAGATAGTGATGATGAATAGATCCTGTATTTGACAAGAATAATAACAGGTCAGAAGTCTAAATGCTACCCCATCCTCCTCACTTGAACTGTTCCTACCTAAACTATTGAATAACCTCAGAAAATACTATGAAGTTGTTTATAAAGTACTGTAAATTCCTCCCCCCAGGATATGAGGGAGGGGTCTGAAAATTGGAACCCCGTAATTTTCTGATAGTTTGGTCCCAATAGAAGCTAAAACAACAAAAGAAAAAATATGTTTTAGCAAAACAATCCTATGGGAGATTGGGAAAACATAGCCGAATAGGGCGAAAACTGAGGTGACCCGCCCCCAGGAAAGGAGGGAGGGGTCTGAAAATTTGACCCCCATCATTTTCTGATATTGGTCCCTATAGAAGCCAAAACAGCAAACAAATCTTTTTTTTTATTGCAAAAAACTCCTTTGGGAAATTGGGAAAACAAGGCCGAATAGGGCCAAAACTGAAGTGACCCGCCACCAGGAAATGATGGGAGGGGTCTGAAAATATGACCCCTGTCATTTTCTGATAGTTTGGTCCCTATAGAAGCCAAAACAGCAAAAAAATCAATTTGGGCAAAAAGATCCTATGGGAAATTGGGAAAACAAGGCCGAATAGGGCCAAAACTGAAGTGACCCGCCCCCAGGAAATGAAGGAGGGGTCTGAAAATTTGACCCCCGTCATTTTCTGATAGTTTGGTCCCTATAGAAGCCAAAACAGCAAAAATAAATCTATTTTGGCAAAAAAATCCTACGGTAATACATAGCATACCGCACTAAGGCCGGCTTTACACTGCAGTCCAATCCAGCCCAAATCCGATTTGGTTTCAAATCTGATCTTTTGGCCAGAGTTTTCACACAGCATTTGCAAGTGACACAGATCTGATCTGTGCATTCAGGCCGGCATTACACTGCAGTCAAATCCAGCCCAAATCCGATTTGTTCTCAAATCTGATCTTTTGGCCTGACTGTTCACACTGCATTTGCAAGTGACACAGATCTGATCTGTGCGTTCAGACAGCGTTAGCCCAAAGCTGCCCTGCGGCGACATGTATGCTTTGGTTACCGTGGTAACGACGTAGGCGTCATGACGTTACGTCACTACGTCGACGCTGGTTGATTACGTTCTGATTACGTTCAGGAAAAGCGACATAATAGACCATAGTAAACACACGTTAATATTGTTTTTCTCTCTTCTTTTCTTTACTCTTGTGTTTCGCTCTTCTCTCTCGTTTTCACTGTTTAGCTCACGTGTTTTCTCTCTTCTCTTTTGTTTTTCTCATGTGCACAGTGCGCTGTAATCAAATAGTAAATACTCGCGCTCTGTAATGATGTAATTTACAGCCGCGATCGGGTCGCGCTGCTCGCGCAGCAAGTGACGCTTGGGCCAGTTTGATGTGACTTGAATGTGACCTGGACCTGCATATAAGTCAATGGGGTGGATGTGGTTGCTGCTTTCAGACTGAGTCAGATGTCTTCAGATCCGATATGGATCGGATTTGAAACTACCTCTGGATGTGGTTTTTCAAAATCGGATTTCATGTGACCTGAATGTGACATGTTTGGATTTAGACTATTTAAAAAAAATCGGATTCCACTTTTGAAGTGACTCAGATCTGATTCAGGCTAGATTTCAGTGGCAGTGTAAAGCCGGCAGACAGCGTTAGCCCAAAGCTGCTCTGCGGCGACATGCATGCTTTGGTTACCGTGGTAACGACGTAGGCGTAATGGCGTTACGTCACTACGGCGACGCTGGTTGATTACGTTCTGATTACGTTCAGGAAATGCGACATAATAGACCATAGTAAACACACGTTAATATTGTTTTTCTCTCTTCTTTTCTTTACTCTTGTGTTTCGCTCTTCTCTCTCGTTTTCACTGTTTAGCTCACGTGTTTCACGTGTCTCTTTTGTTTTTCTCATGTGCTCAGTGCGCTGTAATCAAATAGTAAATACTCGCGCTCTGTAATGATGTAATTTACAGCCGCGCTCGGTGACGCTTGGCCAGTTTGAAGTGGCTTGTATGTGACCTGCATATAACTCAATGGGGTGGATGTGGTTGCTGCTTTCAGACTGTGTCAGATGTCCTCAGATCCGATATGGATCAGATTTGAAACTACCTCTGGATGTGGTTTTTCAAAATCGGATTTCATGTGACCTGAATGTGACATGTTTGGATTTAGATTATTTTAAAAAAATCGGATTCCACTTTTGAAGTGACTCAGATCTGATTCAGGCTAGATTTCAGTGGCAGTGTAAAGCCGGCCTATGTGCAGCAGCACTTTAAAATTAATAGATTGTGATTGTCATTGTCATTGTCAAAAAAAGAGATTGTGTTAAACTAAACAAAAACATATATATATCCCACAATTCAACAATATAACATTCTAAAATCAAACATAGTCCGCAGGCCATTGTTTGACAGCAACACAAGTAAAAATGGTGCATGGAAAATATTAAAAGGGGAGTGACATTAGACATACCGTATAGACAAACGACTGTTAGCAACACACGCATGCCAGAGAGTGGGTGATGTGAAAACCCGATGGGGAGGGAATAAAAGGAACAGATGGGAACAAAAATGAAAACATTTTGGATTGAAAACATGATTGTCATGTAATCGCTGGGTGGAATTCTTGTATGTACAAAACCATTAGATCCAATGTTATTATTTAGTCACAGGCTCTTTTGTAAATACTTTTCACAGGTTAAATATTTCTAAAAGACAGAGTTAACCAGTTTCAACCTTGCATCCCTATTTTGGCACCAACAGCGATGATGTTTTACATAATCCGCTTGTCTCATTGGATTTCCTTGTAGTGTGCGGCACGGTTCCAGTCGCTCCACTGAAAACCAGGATCGTGGGAGGTGCTGATGCTACAGCAGGATCGTGGCCCTGGCAGGCCAGTCTGCACTATCGAGGGTCCCATCGCTGTGGAGGATCCCTCATTAACAACCAGTGGATCCTGACGGCTGTTCATTGCTTTGCACCGTGAGATTTGTTTCTACCTTAAAGGAGTAGTTCACCCCCAAAATGACTTTTTTTCTATTGATTACTCATGCCATGGAGACTTGACTTGAGTTCAATAACATATATATATATATATATATATATATATATATATATATATTTGTATTTGTATAAAACAATAATCTGATTACAAAAAAATGTAGGTCTACCCCCATTGATTCCGTATGGGGACCCAAATGAGTGTGGGGGTATCAATGGGGTTAAATGAATACAAAAAATATATATATTATTGAACTCAAGTCTCCATGGCACGAGTAATCAATAGAAAAAAAGTGTTTTGGGGTGAACTACTCCTTTAACTCTCCATAATGTTAACAACAATAATACACTTTATTTGTATAGCACCTTTCATGACATGAAATGCAGCTCAAAGTGCTTGCAGTGGTTCTCAAAAGTGGGTACGTCTATGCAGAGGTACTACTTTGTGAGAGGAAGTGGAAAGTGGAAAACCTGGACACAGTTTAGAGTAAATGTAAATTTCACTCCTTTTCTTATTTGTAATTTTATATTCTTCAATATATTCTTCAGAAGGTGGGTTATCGTTCATTCAAAGCATTGGGTGGAAACCTTGTGTCCATAACGGCTACTTTTCAGGATTCAAATTGAAAAGTATCTTCGCTACTTTTGTATGACACAGCGGTATGGCAAAGTAGGGCATTAATCAACAACAACAACAATAAGGTAAATATGGAGATATGAGGTTTCTGCCTGACAGCAATGTGCTAGATATAGTTTTTTAAGCAACGTATTGTAGTCGGGTAAAGGGGGTGCTTTGATCCAGAAATCTGAAAAAAGGGTGTACTGAAGCCAAAAAAGTTTGAGAACCACTTCTTTACAGAGCAAAACATTAAACACAATTGACACAAGAAAAAAGTAGGGGAGCAAGTAGTCCTACAGTATGTGCCCCCAGTAGTGCAGGAAATTAAGTCTATTTTTTGGAAGTTTCCACTGGACCTACTTTTCCCAAAAAGCATGTTAGCCACTCTTTTGAAAGGGTTGTGGTCCCATTGACTTTCTATACAGTAAAATAATACAAAAACATAAATCTGCTTTAAGTAGCATGTGAGGGGTCAAACAAGGGGTTTTTCCATTATCCTGAATCCCCCACACACACTACTGTGAAAAGTGATGACTCATCACTAAACCATAGTTTCGTGAGGCCTTTTTTAGCCCAAGGAATGTTTTTTGTGCAAAACAAATGCTTGTATTGGATTCAGGATCACGAAAAACCCCTAGTTTGACCCCTCACATGCTACTTAAAGCAGATTTATGTTTTTGTATGATTTTACTGTATAGAAAGTCAATGGGACCCCAACCCTTTCAAAAAGAAATTGAGTGGCTAACATGCTTTTTGGGAAAAGTAGGTCCAGAGGAAACTTTGGGCAAAATGTGGTGCTTGTATCACAAAGTGAATGATTGTTTTACTAATTTCCCGGGCTACAGTGCTTTATTACACCTTTCTTACTCTCTTGCACATGCCTCAAGACTAATAGGCCTATACATATTTATGTGATTTAATTAGTAGGAGAGATCAAATTGGTCCTATTAGAGATGTTATCTGGGGGACACATAATATTTGATGTTGTGTTATGCAAATAAGATAGTCTTAGATAGGCCTGGCATGCTTTTCTGTTTGCCTTTTATTATAATCATTCACACAGTGACTATGGGTTGGTAATAAAATCAAACCACTGTGTTCACTCTGATTAAAGCAAATAAAATAAACCTTTCCCATTAGCTTGTGAGACAGTGTTGTTTTTGACAGCACATTTTGATTTAGTTTTAGTCATAGTCTTTTGAATAAAATGTCTTTTAGTTTTAATCATAATTTAGTCACCCGAACAGTTTTAGTTTTAGTCAAATTTTGGTCGACTAAATATCATAAGATGTATTTTGGCAGGCCTTGATGGCATCGTAATGACTTTACACTTGGTTGCGTGCTGAAAATAGCCAAGATCTGCTTTTTTGAGTGCGCAACACCTGAGAGCAACCAAACATAAAATGACTGTCTTCTCCATTAGTCCCTCCCTAACATTTTAGTCTAGTTTTTTTGTTGTTGACGAAATTGTCGACATATTTAGTCTTATTTTTAGTCATCATAGTTTAGTTTTTATTTCGTTTTCATCAGTGAAAAAAAACGTATAGTCAACAAACATTTTTCGTCATAGTTTTAGTTGACTAAATCAGTGTTTCTCAATCTTTTTTGGCTTCAGTACCCCCTGTCCCTGATTTCTGAATCCAAGTACCCCCTTTACCCAACAGCAGCATTTTGCTTATAAAACTGCAATTGAAATATACATGGTGGTTTATGATGCTGTGATAACCCCCCCATTTCAATAATATAAAACACAAATAAGTTTGTCAATAACAAAAAACAACTTTAAAACACCCCAGTGTCCTGGTACCATGTAATTTGGGCAACTCAAGTTTCTCCATGTGTCATCATTAAACATAAAAAGTACATTTTTTCCCCTACCAATTCCATTTGAGTTAATTCAATTCCTTAACTATGAACAATATTAGCATGATTTATACTTCTATTTAAAATTTTTGGGGGCATTTTCGAGTACCCCCTGCAGTACCTCCACGTACCCCTAGGGGTACACGTACCCCCATTTGAGAAACACTGGACTAAATCAACACTGTTGTGAGATGGTATGGTGTTGCTTGATTGTTTCTTTTTTTAACAGTCAAAGCTCCACTGTCTCCTGTACACATACATATTCATGGTGCTGATTCTGGTGTTTGGTTCACTCAGAGTTTATAATGGCTAGTGGACGAGCTTTGCTGGAGCCATTTAATGATCACAAATGTTAAATTAACCGTGGGTTAATGTTTACATAATCTAATGTACACTTTGAGGTAGAGCTGCCAACATTCCTCAAATATTAAATTTGAATATTGGTCTTAGAAATTGGCCCGAATATCGAATATATTAGAATATTAAAAATTAAAATAAAATATTAATATATATATGTTAATATTATCAACATTGGCCATGGTCTTCAGTTTCAAAGAGATTTATTTATAAAGCTCATGAAAATTGTTTTACACAAAAAAGAAAATGCAATTAGGCTATAAACTAATAAAAGCAAAAACGTTAAGTAAATAGCCACTAAGTTCTTTGTTACCATTATCAAAATAGATGGATGTGTGCCAAATCGTGCGAGAGGAATAAGCAACCAGATCTATGAAAACAATCCCAAAATAAGTGAATATAGGCCACATGAGCACTTTAAACCTATATACATTGGCTATTTGAAAACAGCTGATCTGATCTACAAGCTCACAATCGAAACCACCATTATTTACAAGCAACTTTCATTATCAAAATAGATGGATGTGTGCCAAATCGTGCGAGAGGAATAAGCAACCAGATCTATGAAAACAAGCCCAAAATAAGTGAATATAGGCCACATGAGCACTTTAAACCTATATACATTGGCTATTTGAAAACAGCTGATCTGATCTACAAGCTCACAATCGAAACCACCATTATTTACAAGCAACTTTACAACAAAAAAATAAATAAAACAAGCCCAACATGGCTTATAAATATCAGACTTAGCAACATTCATGTGACTTACATTCTACTCCTCTCCAGTCTGCGGCCAGTCAGTCAGTCAGACAGACAGACAGACAGACAGACAGACAGACAGACAGACAGACAGACAGACAGACAGACAGACAGACAGATGAGCTGCTGTCTGGCTACTAGTGGCTAGTATGTTGCAAATGCATGCTGACTGTATAGCCTATAGCCACTGCAGACAAACCTCCATTCCAGTGTAAGATTGAAATTCATCTTGAGAAATGTACAAGCTAAGCTGTGGTCACCCTATGTGCAACAGTTTGTAACTCACAGAGCCAGTCAGCCAGAGGGTGAAGCTATCAAGCTGAAGCTAACGTTAGCAGCTTCTCATAACAACGTGTGATGAGACCTCTAGAGAGAGCAGCCGGAGACCCGGAGTTATGTTTCGTAGTACCACCGTGTATGGCCGGAGTTATATTTCGTAGTACCACCGTGTATGGCTGGAGTTAAGTTTCGTAGTTTTTTTTTTTTTTACTTTATTATTTTTTATGATTGAATTATGCATTTTTTCCCCATATTCGACGAATATCCGATATTCAAATATTAATTTGGCAGCCTTACTTTGAGGTAGTAATTAATTGAGTATAATCTATATATGTTCCTCCTAATTCCACTGACATTGCTCTCTCTCTCCACACATTCAGGAGCAGTGGTATCAGCGCCAGTGATATCACCGTGTACCTCGGACGAGAGACCCAGCAGAGCACCAATCCTAATGAGGTGTCCAGAACCGGGTCCCAGCTCATCAACCACCCTGACTACAGTCCCCTGACCTATGATAACGACATCGCGTTGATACAACTCTCCTCCCCAGTTACATTTACCGACTATATCCGACCTGTCTGTCTGGCGGCGGACGGAAGCGTCTTTAGCTCTGGCACCATCAGCTGGGTCACTGGTTGGGGCACTATCGGCAGTGGCGGTGAGACATCTTTCAGGGATTGTACTATGTAACAACAAATTCTCACTCCCAGGTCATACCGTAATATGGTGGTGAATTGGGCAACATCTTCAGGATCTTGTGTCGCATTGCTTTTCAACTCAATGTTCAATGTTCAGTGCTGCAGTTCATAGGAGCGACCTGTCAAACTGGATAGGCAGAAGTGCGGAAGTGCCAAAAGCACGCTGCCACTCAATGTGACTACTGGCCAATCGCAGCACATGTTTTCCGGGACTTCAATTCAACACAAATTCAACCGAACATCCCCTTCTGTGACACACACGGAAGCGTGCTTCAGAATTCAGGAAGCTCGCCTTAAAAATTGCCTATCCTCCAAGACGGACGCCCCAGAGCCGAAGGAGGCTACCTTTTTATGTCTATGAGCTACGTCATCAGCCAGCCAATACATGCTGGTGTATTTGTCCCACCCCGCACCACAGACCAATCAGAAGCCGTGAGTGGTTTCCACTTCTTTTCTATGTCCCGCCTCCCTTGGAGGTAGGAGCCAGGCCAGACTGTGAAGCGAAATGACAAAACAAATTCTCGGAACGTAGCGTAGCAGGCTAGTCCCAGGCTAGGCTAGGTGTGGTGTCAGAAGCGATCTTGAGCCCTGTGAGGTATATGCCTGAGTGAGGCGTTAGTTGAGTGGCCGGGCTGAGCAGTGCGATGTCCACATCTGCAGAGTGCTGACCCGAGTGCTGTTCGAGTAGCATAAAAATAGGCCTGGAATTGTAAATCATGTCATCCTCGTCAACATGTGACACTTACAGGAAAGCCTGTCACATCAAACGTGTGGCACTTGGTTTGATGTTGCCCAATTCTTCACTGTAACATGCTGAATGCTGAATGTGAGAATGTATTATATGAAACTTATAGCTAAACAATCTGTGGCAAAGTTGCTCAATCATTGGGTTGGAACATTGTAAAATGTTCTCAATTGTCAATTGATAAACTAACTGTAAATAATTGATATACTTTTCATTTTATACTGTACACCATATCTTCTTTTCCAGTGCCTCTTCCTTTTCCAAAGAGGCTGCCCGTTGTCTCCAATGATCAATGTTCGGTCATGTATTCCCCGACCTATAACATCACTGACAACATGATTTGTGCTGCTAATAAAAGCGGAGGAAAGGACTCCTGTCAGGTATGTCATCTAAGTTCAGTGTTATTAATTTTCCCTTTAGTCACTCTCCTACAGTATCACTTCCTTGGAACAACATGCAACTCAAGATAGCCCCCTTTCAAAATACACTTAGCAAAAGGTTTGTTCTGAAGAAAATGCAAGCGGGCGTAAATAGGTGCAGCCTATGTGGGTAGTCTTTTTTTATTGTACACTTCACAAGAGGGAGAGAGGAGCACTCGTCAACAAACACAGTTCCATCAAATACTTGTCTTCGGTGCACGGCTCAGGGAACATATGTACTTAAGAAAAGAGATGCCAGCACTCACTTTAGAATGACTTCTTCCATTTTATTACATTTTTCCCCAGCAGCTGCAACAAACGGACGTTTTGACCCTACTGGGTCTTCCTCAGCGCTGAGGAAGACCCGTTTTTTATTGTAAAAACTATTGTTCAGGAGTCATGCATCAACATGTTATGTGGGCTTGTATAGCCGCTTATTTGGGGTGGAAAAACTGCCTTGGCCTACTCTGGCATTCTCTGTGAGAAATGTGGCGCTGAATGTTCTAGCCAAGATTATAGTTCCAGATTGACATGCATACAGACAGATACACAGACAGGGTCAAACATATGATCACCTTGCAGAGATAAGGGACATTTCTTTTTTTAAAGAGGGGTAGGCTACCCCTGGAGGAAAATAGGAGAGGGTCATGCCTTTCTCATTTTAGTCCAAGGGAGGGTCAGTTAATTTTATTTGAGCCCAATGGGGGGGCCATACAAATGTTTATGAACAAAATAGTCTGTTTTATATGCCTGTTTAGTACAGCTTCTCTGAATTCATCTTCTCTGTTTCAAAGGATACAAAGGATTCAAACTAGTACTATATACAGTATAGTACTAGTAAGACACCCGAGGGTGGAATGCGACCTCAGGGTGACATGCAACCTCGCCCTAAAGGGCGAGGTCGCGCCAATTCTTGACAATCTGGCCAACCACAGCGTTTCTCTGACGATTCTAGTTGTCGTCATTCTGGGGGGGGTTTGTTCATGTTTTTGTGAGGGTATCAACCCTAGGAGACACGGGGAGAACGCGCAAACTCCACACAGAAAGGCCCTATCGCTCACACCCTAGGTTCGGTTGGCGATAGGGCCTTTCTGTGTGGAGTTTGCCTAAACATGGAGATGTGGTACAGAAGGACTCATATATGGGCATAAAAAGTATGTCATGTGACATCACTTCCTGTACAGACAGTCAGACAGACAGCCATTGACTCCGACCTAACAATGGCTACTGTCTATGACGGTAGTCCCATATGACATGATGTACTAGACTATCTCCATATATAGTGTTATCCACATCTCCATGTTTAGGCCAAACAGATTCGCTCCATTTCTCCATGTATAGGTCCAAATGCCCAACGTTGAGCTTGACAACGAAACGTTCTTAACACAGCAGACCCCATATTTACTTTAGAAAATATGTTAAATTCTAAGTACGTTTCGAGTACCGGTTTGATACAAGAGCGAATAAGCACTACACTTCTGGAATCATGTGCGTCGACTTAAAGTTGGATCCAGGCCTAATAACTTTATTTGGCCGCCCTGTTGCCACCTCCTTGTTACATTTTCTTTTCTCCAGGTGGATGGACATTCTTTCATGGACATCCTTTCATAGGTGATCTAAGTCCAGCCGCCCGTATCAGATCAGAGGATCAGATCTCCATGTTTAGGCAAACTCCACACAGAAAGGCCCTATCGCTCACACCCTAGGTTGGGTTGGCGATAGGGCCTTTCTGTGTGGAGTTTGCCTAAACATGGAGATGTGGTACAGAAGGACTCATATATGGGCATAAAAAGTATGTCATGTGACATGATCTGACATCACTTCCTGTACAGACAGTCAGACAGACAGCCATTGACTCCGACCTAACAATAGCTACTGTCTATGACGGTAGTTCCATATGACATATTGGACTAGATTATCTCCATATATAGTGTTATGCACATCTCCATGTTAGGACTCATATATGGGCATAAAAAGTATGTCATGTGACATCACTTCCTGTACAGACAGTCAGCCATTGACTCCGGATTAACAATGGCTACTGTATATGACGGTAGTCCCATATGACATATTGGACTAGACTATCTCCATATATAGTGTTATCCACATCTCCATGTTTAGACAGCCAATGACTCCGGCCTAACAATGGCTACTTTCTATGACGGTAGTCCCATATGACATGATGGACTGGACTATCTCCATATATAGTGTTATCCACATTTTGTGTAGCCGCCCTGTACAGGAAGTGATGTCACAACTCGCTGACATCACACTGACATCACAGAGGATACGGAAAGACGGTCACGAGGATACGGAAGGAAGGAAGGAAGGAAGGAAGGAAGGACACTCAAGCGACACGGTTCTTCAGAGTATATGCGACCTTCTACTTGTAACAGAGTATATATCTATAATTGCAGTATTGATACTTTTACTTAACACATCGACTGCCCAACAGGTGGCGCCAGTCATCCCCAATTGCGCCCCCATAGCACTTCCATCGAAGAATACGAGGCCCTGTTGCGTCAATGCAACTAGTCATCCCCAATTGCGCCCCCATAGCACTTCCATCGAAGAATACGAGGCCCTGTTGCGTCAATGCAACTAACCCTTACGAGCTGAAGGGAGAAATAAAGTTCTCACTAACTGTAAACCCCATATTTTCAGAGGACACATAACACTAATGCAAATATGATATAATACTGCATAAATATATATTCCAACACAATATGACAGTGCAGATGCATAAAAATATATACTTAGTGTCACATTTTAACATCACAATACATCGTAGGACAATATATTGTGACACCCATGTGGAGGGTTAGTCTTTTTCTTTTGTCACTTGGGGAGGGTCATTGATTATTTTTTCCAGTCAGAGGGAGGGTCATGGCATTTTATATTAGGGCACATAACTTTTCTCCAGGGTGTACCCCTCTTTAAAAATGACCTGTCCCTAATGATAGCAAATATCCATTTTGTGTTTCTTGCGCAGGGCGATTCAGGAGGCCCAATGGTTTCCAAACAGTATACCCGCTGGATCCAGGCTGGTGTCGTGAGTTGGGGTATAGGTTGTGCCCGACCTAATTACCCTGGTGTTTATACCAGAGTGTCCCAGTACCAGAATTGGATCAACAGCCAGATCAACAGCACCCAGACTGGATTTGTGTATTATAACGGCTCCAGTAATGAGTCCCCCAATGGTACATCCAATCTTCCATGTTTGTTTCTCTCCTCCTACCCCTTGAATTTTCTCTCCATTTTTATCTATCTACTCTCACAAAAGCATCAACCAACGTAAGGAACATGGGCTTGGGCATGTTTTTTATTTTTTTTATTTTTTTATTTTTCATTCCTTAGGCTAAATATATAAAGCTTCGTATAGCTAGACAATATCACTGTGTGCATATTACTCTGGTTCTTGTCAGTGTTATTTTTTTCCCAAGGGGGGGTTTAGAAAACGATTCAAACAGACGATAATCACTCTATTGGTTAGACCTACAACCCTGGTTGGTTTCTGATTACCTAAAGCCCGCCCCACATTTGCATACTGGAGCCTGGTTGGTTTCTGATTACCTAAAGCCCGCCCCACATTTGCATACTGGGGCCCTGGTTGGTTCCTCGCGACTTGTGAGCCGTAAAATATTTGAATAACTGAGTGAGGCCAGACCTAATCTGCCAATGGAAAATTTTCTTTGCAATGGCAGATTTGTCTGGCTACGAGAGGCTAAAATATACAAACAGTTCTTAACCCTTGGATGCATGACCAACCAATACCTGCACTCTTCCATGAGTGGGGTCAAAAATGACCCCAATTAAAATCAATGTGTTTTTGCAATAAACGACTTGCTCTCACACGTAACTCTGCCATACTTTTGCCTAGCAAAGTGATTTCAACTTTAAAACACTCACACGACTTGGGCCTTTTTTCTGCCAATAGGGACAAGCTGTAATTGTTGAAGCCCCGCCCCCTCTGTCTACTAAACGCATGCAGCAGCTGTCTCACTTTGCTATCACACTTTTCTCTGCACACGTAACTCTGGCATACTTTTGCGTAGCAACGTGATTTCAACTTTAAAACGCTCACACGACTTGGCACTTTTTCCGGCCAATAGGGACGAGCTGTAATTGTTGAAGCCCCGCCCCCCCTGTCTTCCTATTGGCTGGGCTTAAAACATCTATAACTCCAGTTCGCAGCATGGTACCGTCTTGAAACTTGGTGTCTGGACTTAGACCACCATAGGGATGAGCTGCAATTGTTGATGCCCCGCCCCCTCTTCCCTCCTATTGGCTGGGCTTTAAACAGCCATAACTCCATTTTGCAGCATGGTACCGTCTCAAAACTTGGTGTCTGGATTTAGACAGCCAATATGGACGAGCTGTAATTGTTGAAGCCCCGCCCCCTCTTACAAGTCTGTTGTTTCCACCCGCCCTGACGGTCGCTTCTCGCCCTTAGGGCGTCTTACTGGTGATAGTAGTAGTAATATAGTAGTAATAATAGTAGTAATAGTAGTAATAGTAGTAGCTGTAGTAATATTAGTAGTAATAGTTACGACCGTAGGTCGCAAATTTAGTATGTGAACGGTCACAGCTTGTAGGTATGTATGTATGTATGTGTCTCTGTCACGCCTGACACTGTGGTTCTATGGGTTTGTCGCTCTGACATCATGCTCTGATGTCACTGTGATGTCAGGGGAACCAATCCCCCACAACAGAATGTGTTTGCCGCTCTGGCTTCACTGTGATGTCACACTAATCGTTTTTATGCCCATACATGGAGATCCCTGTCTGTAGAACCAGCTACACAGATAAGGGATGTCTTGGCCTTCTGTCTTGGCCATATATGGATTCTGTTAGTGTGGTATGTGGCCGATGTGGTCTCCATATATGGGTATTCCCATATGAAGTCCTGTTAGATATGGGCTTAATATTAATGACATCAGGGAACTCCATGTATGGGCATAAAAGGGATTCTGTTAGTGTGACATCAGAGTGAAGCCAGAGCGTGAAGCCAGAGCGGCAAACCCATTCTGTTAGTGGTTCCCCTGAAATCATAGTGACATCAGAGCATGATGTCAGAGCGACAAACCCATAGACCCACAGTGTCAGGCGTGACAGAGATACATACATACATACGGACAAGCTGTGACGTTCACATACTAAACTTGTGATCTACGGACGCAACTATTATTACTACTATTACTACTGCTATTACACTATTACTACTTTTATTACTACTACTACTATTACCAGTAAGACGCCCTAAGGGTGAGAAGCAACCGTCAGGGCGGGTGGAAACAACAGACTTGTAAGAGGGGGCGGGGCTTCAACAATTACAGCTCGTCCATATTGGCCGTCTAAGTCCAGACACCAAGTTCCGAGACTCTACAATGCAACTGGAGTTATGGCTGTTTAAAGCCCAGCCAATAGGAGGGAAGAGGGGCCGTGGCTTCAACATTTCAACTCATCCCTATGGCGGTCTAAGTCCAGACACTAAATTTTGAGACTGTACCATGCTGCGAACTGGAGTTATGGATGTTTTAAGCCCAGCCAATAGGAATACAGGGGGGGCGGGGCTTCAACAATTACAGCTCGTCCCTATTGGCCGGAAAAAAGTGCCAAGTCGTGTGAGCATTTTAAAGTTGAAATCACGTTGCTACGCAAAAGTATGCCAGAGTTATGTGTGAGAGCAAAGTGTGACAGCAAAGTGTGACAGCTGCTGCACGCGTTTAGTAGACAGAGGGGGCGGGGCTTCAACAATTACAGCTTGTCTCTATTGGCGGATAAAAGGCCCAAGTCGTGTGAGCATTTTAAAGTTGAAATCACGTTGCTAGGCAAACGTATGGCAGAGTTATGTGTGAGAGCAAAGTAGTTTATTGCAAAAATGCATTGATTTTAATTGGGGTCATTTTTGACCCCACTCATGGAAGAGTGGGGTAGTGATGCAAAAACTGAAATTTCTTAAAATTAATGAAAGGAATGATAAAAATGCCAATGGCCTCATGTCACAAACATGTTTTATGAGGAATACCTGGAATATGAAAGTATTTCAACTTTTAATTTTAAAGATATTGAAGAATAACAACCCCTGGGGTCGTTTTTGACCCCACTCATGCATCCTAGGGATCCCTGGCTAATACGATAAATATGCCATAATACATGTGCAAAAAAAAACAAAACAACACACACACACACACACACACACACACACACACACACACACACACACACACCCATTTGAAATATTGATTTTATCCTCATATTAACCATAGGGACTATTACGTTTGTTTTTTTTTCACATGCATGCCATGAATTCCACAGGAATAGATCACACATGGTTTTATGACATCATCAACTTGCAACGGGCATTTCCCCTATTGAGTGAAAGATTAGCTATTTCTAGAAGAAATACAATATTTAAGGTTTTTTTTATTTAACATTAGAGGACAATTATAATGTAGTATGGCATATTTATCGTATTAGCCAGGGATCCCTTTAACAATTTGTACATTTCAGCATCCCATTTATGGGAGAAACATTCACTGAAAATAATAGATCACACTTAACGCACTCACATTGTGAGTTGTGTGCTTGTACTGTAAATGGGCTGTATTCAAAAACAAGATTTGTTGTAGACGGACCAGGTACGAAGCCAACCTCGGTCAAGTAACTAAGTATTCGTTTACCAAGTAAGGAGCAGCTGTACTCAAACTATGGGTCGGGACTCTGAACACCAGGTGGGGTCACAGGAAGGTGCCAGTAGCGCTGCACATTGAAAAATTAAAAAGGCTGTTTTATTGTTTTTTGAAAATCATAGGTTGGCAGAGGGAGAGTAACGCCCAGGATTATTTACAACTAATTGGCACCAGAAATCGTGGGATAAAAATGTACAGTTACAAAAAATAATAATGGCACGAATTACAGCTTTCTAAATTTATTTTTTTAAAGACATTGTGCCGTTAAAAAAACTATGGCACCACCTCTTAGGTTTGAGAACCCCTGAGAACCCCTTATATTCACACAGAGTTGGGCAAAGCAGCTTTCTTCGTCAGCTGCCCAACATCTTGAACGAACTCCAAAAGTCATTAACACTTTCAGTGCCAGGGCGTCATATGACGTCCGACACGACCTTGGCAATGATGCCAGAAAATAATATTGGCGTCATATGACGCCAGATGCTTTTTTTTCATATTACAGTAGTACAGTGTTGGATCTATGCGGTAACCAAGATACAGCCCTTTTGGACGATGGGACGGTCGTCATGCATGACAATTCAGTGGCGTCAGTTCAGAACAAGCTAAGGTATGGCAACATGACTGGTGTCTGGTGAAGACACCAGTCATGTTGCCATACCTTAGCAACAGGCACGATGAAAAGTACATTTTTATTATTTCCCCCTGTCAAGGTATGGCAGCTGCATACCCCTGCCATACCCAATTGACGCCCCTGCATGACATCACACGCTTATGTGACCAAATTCAAGCATGCTGATTGGCCGGTTCCCCCCAGAAACAAGGGTCTCAAAGAATTCAGTGACTTTTACCGTAAGCGGACACACAGCAATCAGAGGGAGAGAGAGATATATTGAGAGAATGAGCTAGAATTAGTTATAAAATCATTAGATGTAGTATTATTTAGAGAGATAGAGATAGAGAGAGAGATCGGAAGGTTTTACCTAGGAGGAGTGGGGGAAGGGAAGGGCTAGTTTCTTTGTAGGTTGGGGTCCATTTTGTAGAAAAAGAAAACGCCGTCCCAGTTACCGGACCGTTGCTCCGCTGATCAGAGAGCAAGTCATGGCCGCACATGGAGACCAAGCAGGCAGCCGAACCATGCCCCGTGGCCGTGGACACCAAGCCCGCAGCTGCCCAGCGCCGCCACCGACCATAATCAAAACCCGAAGCACCAGTTGGACTTTCGTTTGTTGCTGCGCGGCTGCGTTTGGGACTTGACTGAGGCGACGCGTGAGGATGAACGGTGATGCCGTTGAACGCTGATGCCGGCGATTTGAAGAGAATTCTGTGTTTTTGCTGCTGTGTCGGGGGAGCCAAGGAACGTCGCCAGCCATCCACAGTGGACGGAGGAGCTACGGCGGTGATCCGGACCGGAGGCAGGCTGTTTGGAGCAGTGTATCATCTTACGGCGCCCACCGGCTGCACCGATAGGTATGGCCCCGGAGAGCGGAGTTGCAGCGGGCGCTAATACACCCAAATGAGGCCGTGCGTGGACTTAGCCAAGGAGGACGACCCGGTCGCTCGGTGTGCTGCGATCAGCGAACCGGGTAAGCATTATAAAGCTATGCTTTTTACGTTTCAATATGTTCTATACGTCTGTCTGTCTTTCAATTATCAGTTATATGAGATCAGTGCTGTGTTCTGGGGACTCACCGGGGACTACCCTCCACACCTCGCCCGACTTGGCACACCCTCGCAGGCACGGCGCCGCCAGGCGCCGGCCTCTATACCTCCGTGATGGAGGAACAATAAAATATGAACGGCGTCTGCCCTCGTGAACCTTTCAAAGTAGCGTATTTGATAGGGATTATGTACTATAGCGTCTGCCCTGGCCAAACGAATAGTAGCTGATCGTATGCCCTCAAAAAAAGTCTAGAACACACCATGCATAAAGTGTGTTCCTGTGGAAATGAGCCATGAATCTGTAGGTCTACTCTAATGCAAGCTTGTAATACATTCTTCAATCAATCAATAACCGATGTCAATAAGCCTGACCTGCTATTGTTTTTTTTCCACGTAGGGTGCATTTGGTAATATACAATTCAATTCAAAGGAGCGTTATTGGCATGAGAAAACATACGTTTACATTGCCAAAGCAAGTATCACACATACAATAAAACTAGACCAGGTCAACCTGGTTGTGCCAGACCCCCTGTCTGTCATCATCATTTATGACATCATGCCTTTTGTAGGCATGTCATCATCATGTCATCATCATATATACCCTTTATATAGAAAACCAGGACAGACAGACCGACATTTGCTTATGTAGGCCTACCCATTTCATGGGTCTGGCAAAAAACAGTTGAAAATGCTATGTCGCATTGTCATTGCCAGACCCATGAAATGGGTAGGCCTACATAAGCAAATGTCGGTCTGTCCGGTTTTTCTCCATAGATGGTCATGATGATGACATGATGATGACATGAGGGAGGGATAGACCGACAGACAAAGCCTTCATGTCATCACAATGTCACAAATGATGATGACATGAGGGAGGGACAGACAGCCTATAAAGGGACAGACAGCCTATAAATGTACCATTAAATTTATAGGCCCAGAGGGTTGGCAGAACCGGGGTCTGGCACAACCAGGTTGACCTGGTCTAGTTTTATATATATACAGGGTACAAATAGCAGCATTATTTTCCTCATAGTACATAAAGGTATCAGCTCTGTTTCATACTGTATGTGCAGTAGGTCTAGATGTCAATCCATGGTTTGTAGTAGGTGTATGAAGTTCCTCCAACTTCTTCCAGTAAGAATACATTTCTTTATAGTTTAGTTTTTTATTGTGTGTGTATACCTAGATAGATAGTTTAGTAATACAATCAGTGTGTGTGTGTGTGTGTGTGTGTGTGTGTGTGTGTGTGTGTGTGTGTGTGTGTGTGTGTGTGTGTGTGTGTGTGTGTGACATAATAATCTATCAAATCGATCTCAAATCTGTATCAAATTTGTATCAAAGCAGAGCCTATAGAATTCAGTGGCCACGTATATATACATATATACATTTGAAATTATTTAGACTAGTGAAAACAGCCGATCTACAAGCACACAACGCCTCGCTTGTAGATCTGCTGTTTTCACTACTTTTGTGCGACAGCCTTTGCTAAAGAACATACAAATTATACAGAAGCACGTTCATTTAGTATTTTGTATTTATTTCTATCATATACAGGGCCCGTGGAGTCTGACTGGATGGAGGAAGGATGGGAGCCCGATCTGCAACCAGACCAATGACAACGCAGAGGACAGTATGATGGCGGAGATAGCGAGAGCGGAGGAGTCAGGCATAGGTCATACACACTGTAGGTTCGCTGCCTGGACCAATGTCACTCTAGGGGAGCTGAAGAACTTTCTGGGACTTCTCTTCCTCACAGCTATCGTTCACAAGCCGGAGATTGCCATGCAGTGGTCAAAAAAACATTGCCATGCCGTACTTTCCCAGAACAATGGCAAGGAACAGGTACCAGGCCATTTTGAGGCACCTGAGGTACACACACACACACACACACACACACACACACACACACACACACACACACACACGGTGAACAGTACCATCTTTGACCTTTATTTGTGGTGCCTTTGACTCCTGAATGTTGGCTTGTTGAATGCCTTTTTTTGAGAATACAGTACAGTACAGTACTGACTTTTATATTATTTTATTTATTCTTTACTTGCTGCACATTTATTTTATTTTACTTTTATCCAGTTATATTTTATTTTTGTGAAGTCATATTTGTGATTTCTTTTTTTTTGGAAATATTTGTAAATATTGTTGAACATAAATATGTTCATGCTGGATGTGTGAGGTACTCACCAGGGTTAGGGTTCGATGTTGCCATAAAATAAAAGGTTGACATCGCTTTTCTGACTTTTTGTCTTCCTGACCTTCTAGACCAGGTAAAAACACAGTGAATTCACAGTGCATAGTTCTATCAAAATGTAAGGCAATTTCTACCTTCTGAGTCATTTCATACTTTTTCACTTTGCCCCCTTGAAACTAGACGATGGTACAATATTTTTTTAACTTTTTTTGCACATAATGAAAGTAGGCATGTCATTCTTTCTGTCAAGGGTACTTGTGTTCCGTTACCATTTACCAATTTGTTGCTATGGCTTCCTAAAGTTTTTTTTCTTTGAACTCAAATATCTCAGAATCTAGATTTCTGAGGTTATTGACTGGTTTGCGCAGTGCGCACTCTCGAGCACCTATCTCCAAAACCGCTCACCGAAATCACTCCAAAATTTTTTTGGTAAAAAAAAAATCCTCTTTTACCAAACCTCCCATTTTTGTTCCGATGTGAATATCGGATCATTTCCAATTTATTCCCTGGAATTGGGGCAGAAATGAATGGGACCTAATGGTGGCACTGGTAAGGGACGGGGGGCAGGGGGGGCTGGCACTCAAAGTGTTAAAGCTGAGCTCCTTGCCATCATTTGGTCAGTTCAGAACACTTTTAACCGTGATTGGACCTGCTACGCTGTTTTGGTTGACTTGTTTGGGATTGTGTCTTTTTTATAACTTTGGCTACACGAGGGCTTGGCTTGCCGATCAACTGTATTCCTGAGTATAAATAAAGGTGATGATGATGATTCAAGAAAGTAGAACTAAATCAAACCTGTGATGCCAAACACTATTTCCTTGTCCCCTGCTCTGCAGCATGTGTCACCAAGGCTGACATCGTCTTCTTAGTAGATGGCTCTGGAAGCATCCAGCCAGACGACTTCCGGAGGGTCAGACAGATCCTCGGCAACTTCATCGATGGCTTAGATATTGGTTCAGACAGAGTACGTGTTGGCCTGGCACAATACAGTCATGTGACACAGACAGAGTTCCTACTGAAGGACACCATAGACAAGATATCTTTACTCGAGAGAGTGGGCCGGCTCCACCAAATAGGCGGGGGAACCTTAACGGGCCAGGGCATCGCATTCCTCCAGTCTCATCATTTCACGAAGGAAACCGGAAGCCGTGCTGACGATGGGGTACCTCAGATCGCTGTGGTGATCACAGATGGACAATCAGGCGATGACGTTATGAGGCCGTCCCAGCTCCTAAGGAATCAGGGTGTCATTATGTTTGCCATTGGAGTGGGGTACTATAATTTGGGTGAACTCGAGCTCATCGCTAGCGAGCCCCACGAGCAGTTTCTTATCGAAGTTGTTAGCTTCCAGGCTCTGCACAATATGACGGACAGTGTGCTGCAGACTGTGTGCAATAATTCTCAACCTATACCGCCAGACTGTGAGAAACAGGCCGACCTAGTGATGTTGATCGATCAGTCCAACAGTATTGACCCCAGCGATTACACAGTCATGAAGGCGTTCATGACAGACCTAGTGAGAAGCTTCAACGTCAGTGAGGAGTTTGTCCGGGTGGGAGTTGCCCAGTTCAGCAGCTCCCTTCAGGAGGAGTTCTATCTCAATGAGTTCCACAACGAAACGGCAGTGAACAACCGGATCCTCGCCATGACCCAGCTGGGAGGAGGTAGCACCCGAAATATCGGAAGAGCTCTGGCGTCCGTTCAGGACTACTTTTGCGTGTCGCGAGGCAGCCGCAAATCTCAAAGCATTTCCCAGACCCTGTTGCTGATCACGGCTGGCCGTTCACAGGACGATGTGGACGAGGCGGCCGCAAACCTCCGAGTTCAGGGAGTTGAGGTGTTTGCCGTCGGCATCGGAGACCCGGGTGACCTGGCGCTGATCACTGGCAGCCCTGAGCGAATATTCACAGTGCAGAACTTCAGCTCCTTGGCCGACATCAAGCAGGAGGTGGTCGATACCATCTGTAACTCTACTTACGTTCCAGAACGACCTGGTAAGCTGTTGTACAAGACACAATCTTCTCCTCCCCACACAAGGTAAGGTAACATACACACAATTATTATTGAAATATCTAGAAATACTGTTCCTACGAAACAGTGTGGGCTCGCATGTAACACCATGTATGGGCTCAAAGATCTACCGTTTGGCTGCACCTCATTGGCTAAGGACCCTGCCTTTGTACTGCCGGTAAGGCAGTGTCTTGCGTCATGTTGAGGAGAACTAGATAGATAAATAATGAAGATAACATATGTGTGCTCGCTTTCAGCGAGCCCACAATTATGCTCGAATTCAGGTGAATAGCATAGTATTACTATACTATATTCCACAATAAAAAAATAGTGGTAAACGCTGCTATTGAGCAGTATTGCTGAACATCAATCCCCTCTGCCCAAAAGAACCCCAGGCCCGCCCCCTTCCAGCAAAACAATTTCACTCCGTGGGACATCAGAGTGATAGATAAACCAAAACATGTCTTTGTTTGAATTACCGTCTTGTCCCTCCGTGAAAGCGATAGGCAACAGAAGCAAATTAATTGTGGATCCCTGTAAGAGAAAGGCAGTCGTTAGCTTGGAATCCTCATGATGTCATTGATAGGCAGATTTCTTGGCCCACCGATGAGACACGGGGCGAGTTAGTAGACATAAATGGTGTCATCTTATATCAATGAGCAATAGTGAGGACCAATTATATGAAGATTGAAAAGGGGTAAAGTTCTCCTTGAATGTTTTCTCTTCTCAGAGACCACCGTTCACTGCAACGAGACCTCCATGACCGTGGTGGTGCTGAAGTCCAGCCTCATCCGACACAACTGGGACAAGTTGCACCTGATCGACGACGGGCCGTCCTGCAACCTGGCGACACACTCTAATCTCACCCACCTGATCGCTGTCGTGTCTCTGAACCACTGTGGGACCACCCTAGAGGTAGGATGGAACCCAGTGCTTCGCTTTGAGAGCTTGTAGATCCACTATTTTCACTATTTTAGAAATGGGGCTATGGTAACTTATTTTCTGCCACCCCATTTCTATCTGAAACTACGCCCCCTACATAGTGAAATGACATAGTTTTATCTTCTCTCTTTTGCAGTGCTACCGATCAAACTAGTTCAGTAGCGCGCTCTTGAAATTTTTACTTTCACTTTCAGGAGGATCAAGACAACCTTATCTTCGGGAATGTGATCACCTCTGCCAACACCAGTGAAGTTATCACCAGGACGTATGATGTCGACATTGCATTTTCATGTGTCTATCCAAAACGAGCCAATCTGACAGTCAAAGCGTTCACGCACAAAAGCCCGAGTGCATTTACAGAGAGAGGCTTCGGCAGCTTCAGCCTTCAGTTAGAATTCTTTGAGAACGAGCATTTCACACGGCAGATCAACCCCAGCATGTATCCAGTGAAGGTGGCCCTCAAACAGAGGATCTACATGAGGATTGAGGCAAACGCTTCCTTCCCCGGTACAGAACTCTTTGTGGAGTCCTGCAAGGCAACGCCCTACGACAACCCCAACTCTCCCATGACCTACACCATCATTGAAAATGGGTAGGGATCAGCATTGATGTATTACCTCCTGACCATAAACCAGCCTGGTCACAGAACAAAATGTTGCCGCTGTACGTTTCTGCGGGAGCGTGTCATCATTTCGACATAGAATCTTTTCGACGTGGGTGAATGTTACCCTGGCGAAATGCTAACCTGCCGACGCTGGTGAATGCGAACCTGGTGAATGTTAACCACTATGCCTAAACCTAACCCAAACCCTAACCTCAGTAAAACTATGCCTAAACCTAACCCTAAAACCTAACCCTAACCCTTAGTTGAAATTATGTGAAAAATAGAGATTTCCCCCGTTTCTGCAAAGCAAAAATTATTGAAATTTGATGTTTGTTTGGTTTTATCCCAAAAACATTGCATGTTAACATACTTGGATGCAGACCATGTGGGCTGAACGTCCACATGCCACATCAAGCGTGTCAACTTTGACATGCAACGTACCTACAGTAACCCTGAACCTAAACACACCGAACCCTAAACCTAAAGGTTGACATGGAACATCACTGTTGACATGCAACACCGGTATGTCAAGGTTGACATACCGGTACAATGTTTCAGTGCTTCTTAGAAATGTACAATGGTAAGGTTTCTTCTCTTCTGATTGGGCTGATATAAACCAATACTATTGATAATTAAGAACTCTTGTTTTTTCATTATTAGGTGTGTGAGAGACAAGACAGTGCGAATCTACCCTGGCCCCAAGTCTCAATTCAGATTTGGAATGGAGGCTTTTCAATTCATTGGAGATCATGAAGAGGTAGATTACTTATGAAGCAGCTTATGTTGCAACATCATGCCTACATTACTAGTGGTGGTTAAATATTGAATAAAGCTTTTACTTTTGAGATTCAAGTGGAAAATAACAGATCTACAACCACACAATGCGTGGCAATGTGACACGCTGTGATCTTGTAGAGGTGTAATTTTCAAATAGCCAATGTAGGGTTGAAGTGGTTCTACTGATTTTGATGCTATAACGACACATTTTACTGGGGGACCCCCCTGGAACCCCCTCGAGGTCCCCTGGGGATCACTTTCAGGACCACTGCTTTAGATTGTGGATTCCTCTGTGTCTCTACCTGCAGGTGTACATCAGTTGCTCGGCCATGCTGTGTCAGGCGGGGAATCCTGGATCCAGATGCTCTCAAGGTTGCATCTCGGGGAAACAGCGTGGAAAGAGAGATGCTAACGCTCAGACCTCCAAGCACTACATTTCCCAGGGACCTTTGCACCTGATCAGTGACGACGGCAGCCGAGGCAAAACACATTTTCATTATAATTCACTTTGTTATACAAGATATGAAGATTTGTGTGTATGTGTTTCCCCTGCCACAGACATTGCATTATTATATTTTCATTACGATTTGCATATTTCCAAGTTTTTACGTAAATTTATGCCCTGCAGCATCGCACAAAAGTAGTGAAAATAGCTGATCTACAAGTTACAACGCATTGCATCGCAACACGTTGTGAACTTGTGGATCGGATATTTACACTATTTTAAAAATGTTTATGTTGTTTCCAACCGATCAGTGAAACATTTTATTTACATTTCTTCTTTTTTCTTGAACAAATCCGTTTAGGTTCTGGTTTGAACGCGGACCTGAGCGTGATCCTGCTCTCCATGGCTGGCTGTGTCCTGGTGTGTGGACTGGTGCTCTACCATTCCAGGAGGGCCAGAGTCCAGTACCAAGCCCTACCCACCTCTGACTTCAAATGACCACACAACACATGCTTTACATGTCCCTGCAAGCCAAATGACGTCATGATGACGTTATGATAACGTCCTCCGGTGACTTTCAGAACTAGGCCAGATCACAGCCCATATGGGGATGATCTTGACGTCATTACCAGGATGTCATATGGACTATAGGATTAGTGTTATTGTTTGTAATGTTAGTTGAAATGTGAGTATGTAAGGTTATATTCTGGGACATATCTGTTATATATTTATCTGGCCTCAATCGGACGCTCTCTGATTAATCCAGGACGTCCGTTTTTGTGGACAGGATTTATGTTGGTTGAAATCAGGTGATATTCTAGGCCAGATGTGACCAGTCATGGTTTGACTTGATCTGGCCCCAATCGAGACCTCACTGATTGGTCCAGGTCCTGACCGTGCTTGCTGGGGTTTCTTTAGGCGACAGAAGTTATCCATATTTAAATGTTAAGTTATTACTCATTGTCGCTATTATATTCATTAGATTATCTTTGGGTTGACAGCAGTTATCCATAATGTATGATTATTACTCATTGCACTATTATGTTTAATTTATTATATTTTCTTTGGGTGACAGCAGTTATCCATAATGATAAATTATTGCTCATTGTCACTATTAGATTCACTAATCAATAGATAAGGTAGGCTATCAATATTACTAATTTCACGATTAGATCAGGGAATATTTCACCCCCAAAATAGATTGTTTTTCCCCCATTCCTGAGCCTATAATGCACTGCTTAAATTTGAACCCAAAAATATCACTTACCCTGCATTTAAAACATTCGCTTTGACCATAGATCATCAGTAGGCTCATCAGCGATTACACTTTCAGAGTTGTTTTCGACGTTGTATCATTATTTTTGCATTAGTTGTTACATCAGCTCTAATGCAACACAAACTAAAATACATCTCCATCTTTTGGGTAAAGCATTCCTTCAATTACATTCACTAATCAATACATATATGACTATATTATTTATGCCACAGGAATTACAAGTAAGACGCCTCAGGGTGACATGCGACCTGGCAAGGTCGTGCCAATTCTTGGCCATCTGGCCAGTGATGTATATCGGACCAGTTGCCCATATATGCATGACAGTCAACAATGTTAAAAAAATACATCATTACAAGTAAGACATGGAGTGAAAGAGATGTCTCCAGAACATATTTGTTTTCAACTGTGGCCATGCAATTTCAGTCCAGTTTGATTATTTGTATTATTTTCAAAATAAAAACAGCATAATAGCAAATAATGCATGTTGTGTCATGTTTTTGATTTAATTTGGTTGGTTTAATTTGGTTTACACAACAGGTTCACATACAGTTTGCCCAATGTCTTATCATTAATCAAAACATTTTCCACTTTCACTCACATACAACCTGTAGTACCTCCTTATACCGCTAGGGGTCCACATACCCCCTTGTTAGATACACTCTTCTGTAAGCAATCAATACAACACATTTCCCCATATGGCTATGAATTTAAATCATCTTTATTTCTGATACAATGCAGAGCAGATGCAACACTGAAAGTACAGTATGCTATGTGTAAGCCTGTTAGACCGTATTAAACAATAAACACATTTTCACCAAAAAAGCTGTGTTTTGGAAGTTCTGAGGACACAGATTGCATAGTAGCCAGAATGTGAACCCAGAAATGTTGAGTATCCCAAAGTTTTATGTTAGAAATGTTGAGTAGCCGTAGAAACTGCCGGATGCGAACTTGCATAATCGTCGTTGTCGGGTGAAAACCTTGTATGTCCAAAACCGTTCGTTTTGTATTTATCATTTTAAAAATGATCTAAACTAGTGCCGATCTAACCCTAGATCTGCTATTTTCACTAGTTTTGTGCGACAATCTTGATGAAGCAAGGCTTTACTTACAGTAATACGAAATAAATGACAAATTTGAAACTTGGAGATACAAGGTTTCTTCCCGACAGTGACGATATGTATATTTTCACAATTACCATAATTAGATTTAATTAGCATAATCACCTATTTCCGCAAAAGAGAGAGGGGATGGTGTTTTCTGCTGGTGTTTCAGTACGAGTGTATCAAAGGGTGCGTTCGGAAATGCGCACCGGGTGTGTGCTCAGTGTAGTGAGTGCCTAAACCTAACCCTAATCCTAACCCTAACCTCAGTAAAACTATGCCTAACCCTAACCCCTAACCCTAACCACAAACGGGGCGCATTTACGAACGCACCCTTTGATACACTCGGACTGAATCACCAGCAGAAAACACTCTAGAGAGAGATAGAGAGGGGGGGGGGAGTTGATCATGAACTCATGAAGATGGTCACTTCTTTAGTTTGTAATGCTTTAGTCTTCAGAATACATGGACATCAAGGGAAAGAGCAGAGACAGGAGACATGACCACTCAGCTCAAACGCATAATATACTCTGTGGGCAATACCTGCATGAGCTACCAGGGATCCCAATCACTACCAATACTTTCTTTAGTGCGTCCACCTACCGTTGTTTCCTGATGAGATTAGGGCATTAACGACTTGTGAATTTTGCAAGTCGACTCGACTCAGTAAAAAGTTGAGTTGAAGTCGACTTTAATAACGTCATCGGACTTCATAGGTAAGCCTAAAGCGATCCTTTCTCCCTTAATGTAACAAGGTTTTGGTTTTGATGTTAATGTAGTGATGCGCGGAAGCGGGGATTGAACCCGGGACTCCCACTGGCCAGTCCAATGCACAACCAGTCATGCTAATAGGGCTGAGCCCGAATAGCAGGGCTGTTGTCACTGGTTCATGGCTGGTACTAACTGTGGGGGCTACAATCACCCCCCTGATCTTTGGAGCGCGCCCTCGCGCTTCACACTTCACGCTACGGACTGCCGCACACAACGTGGACCTGTCCCTCACGCGAGGATATCACGCTCCTCACCCTGCCGACAACGCCATAATGGAGTGATGCGCAGGAGCAGGAATCGATTGGCAGGGCGTTTGCGGGACGGTTTACTGGCTGGAGCTACATTAATATTATAGATTCCACTGCAACCAGCATCATTGAATAATAATAATCCTAATTCCTATATAATGTTGGATTCAGGATACAGTTGGTGGCTACTGTTATAACTCCTCAATGCAGTCACTGCACTGTCTGTCCAGCGTGTCAATGTCACAGAGTGGAGAGCGCATCAGCGCAAGCACAGCCAACATCAAAGGAATGCAGCGCAGCTGCAGGCAGGTCACTAATTAATGGTCGAGTGAAAACTCCCTGTCCTTCATTCCTTTGAAACACACAGTTGGAAAAGTAGAGAAACATTCTGTCCTTAACAATATTTTTTTGGTCAATGCCCTACTGCTGACCTCACCCAGCAACGAAATAAACAGAAAATAAACCAAAACTAGAAGCACTGCTCCTCCGAGCACAGGTCTCCACCAGGCCAGGCGTCCTGGTGGTGCTATAATAGGCCAATGTAAAAAGGGTGTTATGTGTTCTTCACCAATCTTAGACCTTTCATGGCGCCACCATGAGGCTGTTTGAACATTTTGTAGTGAAATTTCTTCCTTGGCCTTTTGCGAATGTGCGTGCAAAATTTCATTACAATTGCACGCTGTGTTCATGATTTGAGGCATTTTGTTTGAAACGGATCAATCCTGCAAAGTTTGGAGGCCAATCTTAGCCAATCAGGATGGAATATTTAATATGGGACAGATCCGTCTTGATCATATGACTGCAGAGATACTGCGTACATATTTGTGTTAATTTTGGGTAAAATCTGAAGGAGTAATATCCAAAAATGTGTCTTACATAAGTCGGCCTCCTGGTGGTGCTATAAAAGGCTGATGTGAAAAATTCAAGGAAAGGGTTTTTCCTTGGCCTCTAGGGAGTGTGCTTACAAAGTTTAAAACTGATCGGTGGAGTTATAGGTAAAACCATGAATTGGCCTGTTATAGCGCCACCATGAGGCTGATTTCAAAAATTAGAAGTGGCATTTCTTCCTTGGCCTAGTGGGAACATCTGTGCGCGATTTCATGTAAATTGCACTCTGCGTTTGTGATTTGAGGCATTTTGTCCAAAACGGACCAATCTTACAAACTTTGAAAGCCAATCTCAGCCAATCAGGATGGGATATGGACAATCAGACAGATCCATCTGTAGGAGTACTGCATGGCCAAAAGGTAGTTTTGCACAAATTGGCCTCCTGGTGGCGCTAGAACAGGCCCATGTGAAAAATGTGGGGCAGAGGTTCTGAATTGGCATCCAGGCAGGGAGTGTGTGTGCTCAGTTTGTCAGCGACCGGGCCAACGCCTCTGGAGATTAGCTGGTAACAAACTCACACACACACACACACACACACACACACACACACACACACACACACACACACACACACACGGACGGACGGACGGACGGACGGACGGACGGACGGACGGACGGAGGCGAACACATAGTCTCTCCCCATGCCTTCGGCTGGTGGAGACATGAGGCAAGCAGTGATCATCCCCATTATGTGCACTGCAATGTAGTTTCAAATGCACTACATTTGCAGGCGAGTGAAAAAATAAGAAGACGTGTGACTTGCATGATCTGGGCAGCTTGCCCCAGGAAATGTGCCAAGCTCAATAGGGAACAACGGTAGGTGGATGTGGGACATCTTCTCAATCGATGCCTGTGTGTCGGTTTCCACAGTACAAGCTTTTTGGCCGTGAGTTCTTGGTGTCGGTGGCAGTGGCCGGCTAGTCTCATTCTCCTGACTGCTATCTTCTCTGATACACTTGGTACTTGGTAGTGCCCGTACAGACGCTTGTTGGTAATGTGCTTGTCCTGACTCCTGACTTTTGTTCAGCACCACACGCAACATTCTGGTGTAGCACCCGTCCAGGGACTTCTGAAGGGTTTGCGTTTTGTTTTAAATGGAACATTTGTATATAATTTAATTTCAAATGCATTTAGTTACTATACTATGAACTTAAATACAAATATAGCTGCAAGCAGTGATGAAGTGGCCAAGCCAGAAAAAGTAGGAAATGAAAAAAGCTGCGGAAAAAAGCAGGAAAAGCAAGAAAAGTGGGAAAAGAAAGTGGGAAGCACTGAGCACCGAGAACAGGTCTCCGGCAGGTCAGGTAGGTATTTTTGGCCTCCTGGTGGCTCTATAATAGGCCAAAGGGAAAAGGGTGCCACGTGTTCTTGGGCCTTTCAGGGCAATCGGACGCTACATGCGTGATTTGAGGCCAATCTGATTTGAGGTTGCGGGTGCAAGCGGCCGAAATGGGTTTTCTCAGACGGGTAGCTGGTATCTCCCCTAGAGATAGGGTGAGAAGTTCAGTCACCCGAGAGAGACTTGGAGTAGAATGGAAAGGAGTCAGCTTAGGTGGTTCGGGCATCTAGTCCCACCGAGTGCCTTCCTAGGAAGGTCCTCAATGCACGTCCCACTGGGAGTAGACCCTGTGGCAGACCAAAGACCAGATGGAAGGACTATATCTCCAACGCCTCACTATACTCCCTGAGGGAGTGGAGGAAGTTGCTTGGGATAAGGAAATCTGGAAATCTCAGATGGAACTGTTACCCCAGCGACCCGATTCCGGATAAGCGGTTGAAGATGGATGGATGGATGGATGGATGGATACTATAGTCATTAAGCTACAAATATAGACTGACTGATGTCATTCAAGCGGGTCATATGACTAATGTTTGGACTTGTAACAGCTGAAATCAATAATATACCAGCATTCCGATATTAGGCGGGGTTAGGGGAAATGACATTGGCGGGGGCACACATACAGAGCCACTTTAATCACTGGTTCAGTTCCAACACAAAGTTGACAGCGCTCGATGGGCAGCCAGTCTTAATTCCTACTTGGAGAGGGATGGGGTCTGTGATCTGTTTACCACAGATAACTTGTATGAAAGAACCAGTATACGGTACACATCTTTAACAATGTCAACATAACCTTGGAATTCCCCAAGAGCTGTTACCTATGACATTATGTGCTAAAGTGCCAAATGCATCCCGGAAGTCCAGAAAAAAAAATGCAAAGAATTCACTAGACCATGGGTGGGCAACTTTGACGATGGAGAGGGCCACTATATTACCACACTCACTCCAGGGGGCCACATATGCATATTGTTACGATCTACTTAGTCATTCTAGTATGTCATGAAAAAGAAGCAGAAATAGCACATCTACAACCTCAAAACGTGTCACACTGTGACGCGCTTTGAGCTTGTAGATCTGCTATTTTTGCTTCTTTTGAATTGGAATCCTGGATTATTATTATTATTAGTTGTTTTTTTAATTGGAATCTTGAAATGTAATATTTTGATTTAATTTGAAATGCATTTAGTTATGTTAACTTTAAGAAATTATATGTTGGACATAAAAAGACTAACATTTGAACTCACTAATCATTCAACTACTAATATAGACGGGTCATGTTTGGAATTGTAACAGGTGAAATCAATAGTAAATCAATTTTCCGATATTAACCTGCGGGCCGCATTAGGTGAAGGTGGGGGCCGCAAGTGGCCCCCGGGCCGCCAGTTGCCCATGTATGCATGCACTAGACCCATGTTTAAAATCATCAATTCTTGTTTTGAGACAAAACATGCCTTCCCAATTGATGTAGGCCTTTTGCTTGGGACATAAGATGTATTCATCCACAAGCCAAGGGAGGATTCGGGCAAGAATGCATTTCATGAACACTTCTGATGTTACGGTAAAAGGGAATCAGGGACACGCCTGTTCTCCATGTCCCAGCCAACACAAAAAAGACACACACACACACACACACACACACACACACACACACACACACACACACACACACACACACACACACACACACACACACACACACAACAACCAGGAAGGCAGTCAGATCGCTATTGAAGGCGAGAAAGAAGACCTCACGATAACAATCTATCTGAAAGTGTAATCGTAATATAATACGCATCAATAACAATGGCATGACGATGCCCAGGCCACAGAGCGGAGACTGGAGGAACGTGAGATGAGTTTCCTTCTCAAAGAAAAGGGTCAATCAATGGCTTTTTTTTTTTATTGTGAATGTAATGCTATTTTGGCCAACCTATAGAGTATGTCAATACAACATAACTAGAAAAGTAGTTCCTGCTGAAACTGGAAAAAAATAATAATAATAATAATAAAGCCTCTCAGGTGCAGTATAGTGACAGGGCATGTTTTTAAATGTTTTTATTTCTCCAAAAATGAAGTTTTAGCTCATTCAACATAAAAAAGGCAGAACCAGGGTGGGACAAGGCAGAAAGAGCCTGCTGGTTGGTCAGTCAGGGACCAATCAGAAGGTTGACAAAGGGTGAATTCTGCCTTCTTCCACTGGTGTCATCCGTGATGATGATGATGATGATGATGATGATGATGATGATGATGATGAAGAAGAGCTGGGAAGAGGATGAGGTGGAGTTTGGATGTTGAGATACTGATCAGCGTTTTTATTTTGTTATTTTATTTAAGTTATATTATGCCTATATGTATGCATTTGTGTGTTTTTCACCAATAAAGAATTGTTGTACCATGTCCGTGACCTTTCCATTCGATTCCTGGCATTAAAATTCTATGAAAAGGTCGGTTTATTTGTCTTTGTACGTTGTTTGGTCCAGGAGATATGAAAATCTGTGTTTTTGCCACTTGCGTGACATCGATTCAAAATGGTCACTAAATGAATCCCATGGGACATTAGTTGACCTGCGCAACAAGATAAAACATTTTCTTTCTTTCTTCTTTTTTTTTTTTTTTTTTTTTTTTTTGCAGTTTCTGCCTTGAAATAGAGTCAAGACATGCTTGAATCTTAACAATAACCACTTTAATGGATGCCTTTGGTCAAAATGACAGAGAAATGTGTCTTTATTGCGACCGTCAGGGAGCAGTTTACTATGAAAACCTCCACCGGCCGTCCGTCCGTCCGTCCGTCCGTCACACGTCACACGTCACACCTTTGCCCTGCTCATATCTCCGCATCAGTATGACATCACACCACATGTGTACACAAACCTTTGTGTACGTTGCTGTGGCAACAGTCTGTTGTTGCTGGTCTGAGATAAGCGACCGTTGGTCGCTTATCTCCCGATTAGGGAGTCTTACTGGTATGTTATTTACATGAAGAGTTATGGTATCTCCATGTTATGGTTCGGGTTGGTGATAGATGTAGAAAGAGTAACCACATGGGACATTATTTGACCTGGGCAACAAGAATAAATCTTAACTAGACACCCTTAGGGACCGAAAAGGATATGGTATAAAAAGAAGACACCTTAAATGTTTTGTACAAAGAGAAGTATAGTTGTGAATTGGACATTTTCTGTGAGCTTTTCTCTGTTTCTGTCCTGAAATGGGGTCAAAATGAGCTTGAATCTTAAAAATGACCACTTTAATGAATTCCCTTGGCCCTTGGTTCGGGTGCTGGTGGAGCCTCTCTCCTGCCCTACTTTTTGAAAGCTTTCTTTGTTCAAGGCCAGCCTACAACAGCCAAAGTTGTCAGTAGGTGCCAAACAAAGACAGATTTGGGGTTTTAATTACAATTATGACCCAATATTTCTACAGATGCTACGAGTAGCTCCAGAACCTGCGATATCCAGTGATTCTTTTTAGATAAACAATAAGCTGAAGGATACATTTTGGTTTGAAAATTATGATACCATGCAAGTTCAAATCAGTTAGGCTATATATTGTATTTATTATTTCCAACCCTTTTTTTTCCAATCCTACAGATGACCCTTCAGCCTTCTATAAGGGCTGCACGCTTGTTTTAAATGACAACTTCACCCATTTTCATCTTCATATAATTAGTCCTTACTAATGCTCATGATATTTTCAAAGAAATACGAGAACAATGGCTTCTATTATAGCATGCTAACTTTCCAGGAATAAAAAGCCCTGCAGTTTCTATTAGCCACTGGTAGACAGGTTTCTGAACTGTCCACAGTCCTCCTAGACAAACATGGTACCATGTTATCACCAGTAAGACTCCCTAATCGGGAGCGTCAGGTAGCAGCGTGATTTTAGGACAAAATCTGTAGAGCATTGTCCAAAAATGTGTTTGGAAAAATCTGCCTGATGGTGGCGCTATATGGGACAGATCCATGTTGATGACATGAGTGTAGACATACTGTGTACCGATTTGCGTGATTTTAGGGCAAAATCTGTAGGAGCAGTGTCCAAAAATGTGTTTGAAAAAATGGGCCTGATGGTGGCGCTATATGGGACAGATCCATGTTGATGACATGAGTGTAGACATACTGTGTACCGATTTGCGTGATTTTAGGGCAAAATCTGTAGGAGCAGTGTCCAAAAATGTGTTCGAAAAAATCGGCCTGATGGTGGCGCTATATGGGACAGATCCATGTTGATGAGATGAGTGTAGACATACTGTGTACCGATTTGCGTGATTTTAGGGCAAAATCTGTAGGAGCAGTGTCCAAAAATGTGTTTGAAAAAATGGGCCTGATGGTGGCGCTATATGGGACAGATCCATGTTGATGACATGAGTGTAGACATACTGTGTACCGATTTGCGTGATTTTAGGGCAAAATCTGTATTAGCAGTGTCCAAAAATGTGTTTGAAAAAATGGGCCTGATGGTGGCGCTATATGGGACAGATCCATGTTGATGACATGAGTGTAGCCATACTGTGTGACGTGGCGGACAGACTGACAGACAGCCGGTGGAGGTTTTGGTAGTAAATGCGACCTGACGGTCGCAATCAGCTTCAGGGAGGACCGAATTCTTGGAGATAGGTTGAAAATGGGCGACGTCGTCCTTTAAGTCTGACAGTTCCTGCTACTTGAGATGTGACCTGCTTGACCAAAACTGCTCCCATATTATCGAAGCTCATTTGGAGAAAATATAAACCAGTGTGTCAAAACGTGCCAAGCATCTTTTGTGCTTTTATCAGGTTATTGTGAGGTATTCATTTCACTTCCTTGTGATGGCGACTATAAGAGGTGGTGCTTGTGGTGGTGTTTGTGAGAGGAACAGATTGAACCATGATGGTAACCATGTCTTCTTTCACACTGCTGCTGCTGCAGCTGGTGCTGATGGGGTCCAGTGTGACTGCAGGGCATGCTGCTGAGCACAGTACCAGTAATACTGATTACTGGTTCTATGGAGGATCTGTCACCTTTAGCCCCAAAGTTCACTATTCATGGATTGGGACGTATGAGGTAAATATCTTCATTTTACGTATTATTTTATTATTAACCCATTATTAAGACCGGGAACGCATTATTACGCTATTTTAACCATTATTTTATGCTTTAACTATTGAAAAATAGCAGATATACACCGAGTGCCGTGCTGCAAGCTTGTAGATCTGCTATTTTTGAAAAATCGTTTTGTTTTCTTCTGTGGTTCTCAAACCTTTTCATGTTAAGGACCCCCACAATTACATAGCATTTGGCCGTGGAAAAACGTGATTGACATAACGTGAGGTTGATTTTTTTATTCACGCGCTCCTATATTCACTCCGATATTCGGCCCGAAAAACGCAGCAGTGTGTAAAGACTTTTACTGGGTTAATAATGTTGTACAATATAATTAGTCCGTTTTCACACGTTTTGATAGTGACGTACATAGGCCTACGATATCAAACTATAGACCTGTATCATACCTCAATGTTCAAGTACTTGAACAAACTATTTGTAAAATGGCTTTATTGAAACATATGGGTTATTGTGACCATCAATATGGATTTAGGAGCAATACAGATCAACATCTTTAGCAGTGATGGATTTATGGGAAAAAAAATAGCAACGGTGATTGATTGAAGAAGTTATTTAAATAATAGGTTTCGATACACAAGAAATAATAATACAGAATCACATCTTAGAAGAGTAGCATGAGGTGTTTCACAAGGTTATTTATACTTTATTTAAACAGTAGCCGACAGTAAATCATATTTAGAAAATAGTTTTCATTGCTGATGATACAAATTTACTTTGTTCAGAGGAGGACATGAAAGCATTATTGATAACAGTAAAACAGGGAAGTTTAAAGAAATGGTTTGATTGGAATAAGTTACCACTAAATGAACAAAAAATAAATAAATTCATGGTGGTGCTCCTGCTGACTGAAATTAAATTAAACTGAATTTAAATGGAGCAGATATCGAAAAGGTTTATGAAACAAAATCCTTCATTCATAGATCACAAACTCTTTTGGAAGCCACTTGTATCATACATACCAATGTTTCCTGTTGAGATTGGCACATTTCAGTTCACCCAGGTTTTTTCATCTCACTCACTTCACTTTGTCTGCTGACCTCACTCAGCAACGAAATAAACAGAAAATAAATAAAAAATAAAACAATTCACAGGAGGCAAGCAGTGATCACCCCATGATGTGCACTGCAATGTAGTTTCAAATGCACTACATTGCAGGTGCTTTTTGAGAGTGTAAAAAAATAAGAAGTGTGATCTGGGCAGCTTAATGCCCCAGGAAATGTGCCAATCTCAACAGGAAACAACGCGTGTATCAAAAGTAAATTAGCTAAACCTGTTGGTATTCTGTACAAAACAAGGGAGCTGTTGAATCAGACAAGTTTGCATATATTGTATTTTTCACATAGTGCCATACATGTCATGTGTTGAGGTCTAGTGGAATGTATATCAAACAGATATAGATATAGATATTAAATGACAGAAAAGGGCTACTAGAATAATAAACAAAGCCAGCTACAGTGAATCAACTAATCCATTATTCATAAAATCCTGCATACTGTGTGTTTTGGTTTGTTGTAAACTAAGACAATTCATTCATATCTGAAAAAACATGGCAAATATAAATGCTCAGAATCGGTCCATTCTGCGATATAGTGCCGTATCTAGGGAGTAAAAAGAAGACAGCTCGCTAATACTTGTAATAACTTGTCCATTTGTATTCTATGTCATTATAATGTTTTGCTGTAGGCTACCTCTCGATTCATACTCAGTGCTTTGTAAACTCAACTCATTGTTGTGTTTGCAGGTGGAGCTTCGTATTAAGCTAGCCTCCTGCAAGCCCATTGACCAGAAGAATGACTTCTCCTGTTCCTATGGAGACTGTGGATACCAGATCAACAGCACCATCACAAGGATCGACTACTGGTGCCTGCAGGAGTTGGTCATGACAAGAAGGCTGCATAGTGACAGACCTTTTGAAATCAGGTCAACCTGATGTCAATAATGTATCTTTTGGTTGGTGGTTGGTTGGTTGGTTGGTTAGGTTATTTATTGGAAAATATGAGGGCATACAATTCTATAAAGCGCAAGTATCCAATTACACAAGGATAAACACAAAAAGAACGTTTTATTTCCATTGTGATTCTTAATATAAATCAACAGCTACTGTATAAAAATAATTAACTTTGTTTGCTTTTTTCATTTTAAAGATATAAAAAGTGCTATAGTGAAGTTAACTAAAAACAGCAAAACGTGTCGATCGAAAATCGAATTAGGGACCATATAAAACAAATAGGTAATTTCATGAAAAGGATGATTCCATAAAGCATGTGTAGGTGATAGCTGTGTGATAATGATTGATTGATTGATTGATTGATTGATTGATTGATTGATTGATTGATTGATTGGTGTTTTTATTGTCACAAATTCATATAGATGTATATGAACGTACAATATTTGTATACAGTCAAAAGTTTAAAACACAAACAAGCTTAAGAGCATAATATATGGTCCTTAAGTGTAAATGCATTTAAACTGTGTGCGGAGTGTGTGTGTGTGTGTGTGTGTGTGTGTGTGTGTGTGTGTGTGTGTGTGTGTGTGTGTGTGTGTGTGTGTGTGTGTGTGTGTGCGTGCGTGTGTTCCAATTATCCAATAATTTCCCACCCCAGTGTAACACACCCAAGCCCCATATTGTGCGTGTGCATTTGTGTTTGTGTGAGCCTGCCAGCCTGTCTGTCTGTCTGTTTGTCTGTCTGTCTGTCTGTCTGTTTTTTCTGTCTGTCTGTCTGTCTGTCTGTCTGTCTGTCTGTCTGCCTGACTGTCCTGTAACAAATGTGTTTCTTTTAATTGTGTAGATATCCCAAAAATGATTCTGATCTGGGTCATCTGAACTACTTTGGGAGCTCACCAGCTCACACATTCTCAATGAAAGCACGCGTGGACCTTGGAACCCGATCTGATACCAGACAATCCAACAGATCTCCCATCACAACTATCATACACCTCATACGGTAATGATCCTTTGTTTCTTAGTCTTCTTGGTTCTTTAATTGAAATTTACAATGTGGGCATTTAGCATTATATTATCCAGAGCCACTTGGTGTTGGGGGTAATGGCTTTACTGTAACAGATCGGATTACATTTTTGGGTAACAGACCTAACAAGTTAGTTTGGCAATTTAAAACAAATATATTACAATAAATTTACCCCCATTGATTCCAGATGGGGACCCGAATGCATTTGGGTCCCCATCCGGAATCAATGGGGGTAAATTCACTATAATCAAATTTGTGTCTTAGGAATGCGACAAATACAAAAAAATATTATTGAACTTAAGGCTCCATAGCGTGAGTAATCAATAGAAGAAAAGTCATTTTGGGGGTGAACTATTCCTTTAAGGTTAGGGATATAGGCATAGCTTTTGTGAGGTTAAGGTTAGGTTTAGGCACATAACCACGACCACCTGGGCGAAACACCAAAGAAAGAGGGAAGCCATTGTTCTCGAGTTAATACAAATCAGATTTTATCATGAAGGATAGTGAGGACCAATAGGAAGATCCACACTGGTGCTGTGGTGATGATGATCGATGATTATCTTTTCGGAATGATTTGATTTCTATCCAGCTTTTGCCCATTCAGTGAATCCAGATGTCACCTGAGACGTCGGTAGGCAGGGATATCTGATCAGGATATGAGAGTGTATAGTGGTCTAAAACAGTTTTAGATGTGGTGAACTAGCTGCCAGTGGCATCAGTTCCCTAATAAGGTATCAAAGCTAAGGTATGGCAACATGACTGGTGTCGTGCAAGACACCAGTCATGTTATCATACCTTAGCAATGATACATTTATTTTAGTACATTCTATTTTCCAGCGTTTCTATGGTTTGTTCAAGTGCAGCTAAACTTGGCAGAAAATAGTAAACGTGCCACAATTAACAATAATGAACCTGCAGAACCTGGGAATATACCATTTTGTCAAGATGGGGAGAATAAAAGTGTGGAGAATATAATTATAATAGCCTACCTTGTTAAAGTGAACATGTTGTTAAATTTTGCATTTGTAGTTATTTTAATGTAATTTAACAACATAACCAGCGCAGATAGACAAAGAGACATTCATGGATTTATATTTAAAAGTAACTTTTATTCTCCCCCCTGGACCCAGGGTATGTCAGCTGCAAACCCCTGCCATACCCAATTGACGCCCCTGATATGAGAGTGTATAGTGGTCTAAAACAGTTTTAGGTGTGGTGAACTATCTGCCTAAAGATCCCTGCTCCACACTTACATTAACACTGTCCTGGTGGAGTAACTCTGCCTCATTCACTTCACACTGTCACATTAACACTGTCCTGGTGGAACAACTCTGCCTCATTCAACTGCTCCTCACTTCACAGAGTTCACCCCAATTGTCCAAGAATGTTGAATCTCACAGTGTTTGATCCCGATGGCGACCAGGTGAGATGCAGCTATGCAACCAACCAAACCCAAGGACTCATCTTAGACCAGGTGAGACGGGTGGACAACAAAGTGTGTGCTTGTGTGTGAATGGAATGGATATTAATCACATCATACACATTCTGTAACAGCCTTTGTGCAATGTTATTTTCTTTCCCTCAGAATTCCTGTTCACTCTCATATAACTACAGTATCAGTCAGCCTGTAGTCGAGCTCGTCTTGGAAGACTTCCCCAGAAAACAAATATCTGTCTCCTACAATGACGGATCCTCCACATCTAAGCACCCTCTCTCTATCCACTCCTCATCCATTCAGTCATTAAGCAAGATTCCCCTGCACTTCACCGTTGTTGGTTAGACAATTTCTTTTTTCTTTTTACTTAAATACAAGTAGCAATACTTTTTGATTGATTGGTTGAATACTTTATTAGCAGTTCACCGAAAAAAGGCACAGGAAAGTACAGTTCGATACAAGGTCTGAGGATTTAAACCCAAGAAAGCACTATGGCTTGTTTCCATCGGGGTCCTCAATGTACTCAATTCACTGAATCCACAAGGTAGAATTCATGTACTCAATATTTACCTGAGTAAAGTAAAAGTGGCATCAAACTACTTAAAGTAACAAAGGTAAAAAGACTCATTATGCAGTGTGTCCCATTTCACAAGTTTTCAAATGTATGTCATAAAACGCATCATTTGAAAACAGCAATGCGTTGTGACCTTGTAGATAGGCTATTTTAAATAATAGACAAATTGTATATAGGGCAGAAGTAGTTAATGTGTGTTTCGTACTAATAATCCAAATCTACAAAGTAACTATAGCAGCTAAAGTTTTCAAACAATTGTAGTGGAGTCAGGACCGGACTGGGACATAAATTCGGCCCTGACATCTTGGCCCAGACCGGCCCACCACAGCCAGTGCGAACCGAACATAGAAGATCTACAAGCCCACAACGCATCGAGGCAGCGACGCTGTGTGGTGTCTCTATGCTCTGTGGACCGGTGCTACTGAAGGATTGGCCCTCTCCACTTAGTGGCCACCCAGCCCAAAAAAAAAAAAAAAAAATCTATACAGGCCCACTTGTATAGTCAGTCCACCAGGCATGTTCGGTATGCCAGATGCCCAGTCCACCCCTGATTGGAGTAAAAGTACAATATTTGCCTGATGCCTCTGAGATGTTGTGGAGTAGATAGGGGTGTAACGATATAGTAACTGCATCGAAATATCGTTTTTAACTTCGAAGTATATCGAAATGAAAACACCTAAAATCGAATCGTATCGTTTTATTTTGTATCGTATCGAATCGGCAGTGCAAAGAATCGATTGTATCGATACTACCTACTTGTGCATTGTATTTAGGATTTTTAAGAAGAAAAAATGAAAAGGAGGGGTTTAATTACTTTTCCTTTCCATATAGCTACACTGGTCTATCGATAAATGTGTGTAATCTCTGTGTTCATGTCAAGGTGCAGGTTTGTCAATATACAATATCCATGTATTTGGCAGATAATCACTGTGTTCACTGTAATAGAATTCTTTAAGCATCATACTTATATAAATAATAACATAATAAATTGAATTGAATTCTTAGAGGGTGGAGTATAATGAATACAACATTTATTGAACAATCTTATCAAGAGCTCTGAGCGACACGCATGCCCATCTGTCGCTCCCATTTCTCAGGCATGGTCCCATTATATACACGGACAGTGTGACAAGAATAGTTGAGAGGGTGTATCTTAAACAATGTCTAAAGATACAATTCTGAAGAGTCTTCCATGTATGGACTGATGACGTCGGAGCGCGCGTGGAGCCACGGTCCCGACAGCTGTTGCTGAGTCAGTCTTACTGTATTCTTAGGTAAAGTGACAGACACGTGACTGCACATATAAAACAAATAGATTACATTTCATAGAATCTATTACAATTCCTCCCTTTGATCATATATCATCATATATGGTCATTAACAGTTAATGTAATCTACAAGAGGATCAAACATCAGTTTTGAAACACATTTAAATCTGGTAGGGGCGAAAATCCAATTAAGCATTTATCTTGGTAAAATTCCATCCTACGACCCTCAGGTTTGAGCGATCACTTCGTAAAGCCAGCATTTTGTTTGTGTATGTGTTTCTCCTGCACTCTTTTCCACTTGAATGAATGAGTCCCTTCTTAGGTTGGTTCGTAATGTCTCTTCTTCCCTTATTTGGGCAATGTCACGACACAGGGCTTCCATGCCCCTTTTCCGATCACAACGTCCTCATAGCAGTTGGATTGACAGCGTCCTTCATAGTGGATGGGATGCAAGGCAGTTAGGGTATGTCCCTTGCACAGTTCTATCATCTCATCTGGTTGGGATGCAAGGCGGCAATTCCATGGTGATTTCCCAGACATCTTTTGGTTTCCATACATCTCATTTTTATGGCTCCGTCTCATCTTTCATGTATGGTTTAATTTATTGGATTTCATAAAACTGGAAATAGAAAACTCAGCACCAAGGGTTATCACATCCTAACCTAGAATGATTTTTATAATCTATACAGCCATCAATATTCTGTATTTTCCAACATGGCAATGGGGAGCATTTATCACTTAAACAATATTCAATTTGTAGTACAAAATGGTCATAAATAGTGCAATAATGAATGATATCTTATATTTTTACATACCTTAATGTGTGGAAGTATTTTCTTACCACAGGGTTTAGACATATTTGACATATCTTTCCTTCCATTTTTTCCATTGTTAGGAGTGTTCCTTTACCATATTGACTCAATGTTTTTGGAAACATTTTGACATCTCCTGTAATTACATTTCATCTTCCCAACGACATTCCATAGCATAGACATGTTGTTATGGGTTTAGTTAGTTAGTTAGTTTGTGTTAACCACACATACAGTATGTTGGGAAGAAAGAATAAATCTGTTAAAACCTTCACCACTTGTGTTTTCTCTCCTCTCTTAAGACCCCCATAGTATTTCAGCACCTAAAAATTGGAAAATCCTTTCCTGGGAAAAACCAATTTTGAATTAAAACACATTGACACCTTCCCCATAGCTAAGTGATTCGTGGGAGAAAACAATCTTTCATTAGACAATCCCATGACATATAGAAGACATACAATATATTTCATTTCCGTCCAAAATGGGACTCAGGATCCCTATAGAGAGAAATCAAAAGTATAGTTAGCGTGACTTTTCTTTCACCTTCAAAGGTGAAAACATCCTAATTTTGAAAACATACTCCGTATAATGCATTCAACATTATTTTCCAACAAACCAGTGATTCTCAAAAACACTGTCTTCACTCATACATACACATATATTCGACTCATATATGCTTAATATACCCGGGTATCACTCAACCTCAGACATGCACTCCTTGCATTCCAATTCAGTGGGCAGTGGCCTGTGGTTCAGGCTCCTGTTATTCCCAAACATACAGTGACTCCAAGGGTGTACCTCCCATTTCTATCAGCTGGTCATTAACCCAGCAGGAGTCCCTCTGGCCAGTAGAGAACTGAACAGGTGACCAAACAAACCTGAAAATGTACTAGAGTCATTCTATAATTGTAACTTCTTCTAGTCCTCTTATAATTAATAGCCTAATGCTCATAAAAAGGCTAATTCATATCCTGTCTTCTTTTATGATTTATATTACCATTCTTCTTATACGAATTCTTCTTATACTTCTTTTATAATCCATATATTACCTCCCCCCTCTTTTTGAGAAGCACTGGTTAAGCTCACTCTCTCCAAACCGAAGCATCCAAGCCATAAAAAAATAAAAATAAAGAAAGAGACCAGACTGCCATGTCACCTGTGACGCAAGCCTGGCTTAGTAGCGTCGTATTAGAAACTGAATACAACCGCATTGACCCATTCGAGTTTATGCTGACTGACCCCATGTCGCGGGCCTTATCCATTAAACTCCTAGGAACTTCATGGATAGTGCTTATTAGTTAAATAAGAGGGCTCAATTTGCTAATAACATGCTATCCCCCAACACCGATTATTACCGTCCTTAGGAACCACCGTAAGTGTTCTCACTATTAACTAAAATAGAAGTAAACAACAACCAGCCCACTGGTTTAAGCCTGCATGTATTAACTTAACAACTTAAATGTTAAACTCCATACTGACCCCCCTATGTATAAAACATATATTTTTCCTAGAATTATATATTATTTTATCCGGCACAGGACTTCTTCCTTGTTCTATGGAGGAAATTGGTACGATTCCATTTTGCCTATTAGTAGTGCAATACATTTAATACATAGATCAATCCGTTGTTGCAATGTACTGTACTACTCCAACAAGCTCAACATTACTCCTATGGATATCCTATGAGAAATGACAGAACTATAAGGCCAAACTTTATAGTGAATTCACATTAGTCCAACTCCATGGTATAATTCTCCTTTCAATCTTTGAATGTCCTCATTTCAACCTAGTCAATTACTGTCACCTGAAAACGACACCGTTCTTGTCATTCAGCTATTTTCGTTACCCTTGGGTGATTACAAGCTTGAACCGCTGAACTGACCTCTGCCTGTCTCCCCCAACGTCCCATGTCGGACTTTCCAACCCACTGCAGACCAAGTCGTAAGTGGCCACCAGGCGTGATCTAGCCTGAAAATAATAAATACTATTTTTGTTGTTGTCCTTCTGTATGTTTACCCCAGAGTCAGATAATACCTACAGTACATACTAGTAGGCTTACCTAAAGTACCTATTTACTTGAGTCCAACTATTATAGAATCAGTACTGTATGTCAACACATTCAAAATAAGAGTTATATTATAATTATTTATGTTTAAGACATTAGACCCCTCTATTCATATAAAAATGCATCATTCCTACTCTAAATCTCAATAGATTTAAGATGACTACTCTATTTAGTCGGAAGAGAACAACATTTGATATTGGCCTACGACAGGGATTCATTCAAATACGATTTTAAATCATTTTAAATCAGTTATAATTATCCTTAATTATATTGGCAACAGTCAGTCTGATGCCACTGTTGTGTTCTTAAATTCCATGCCACTGCACTATTTTACATGATCTGGGTCCAATATTAATGACAATGTGACACTTATCCTATGTAAGTGTAAAAATCAGGCTTCTATTGTTAGACATCCTTGGGACCTTCTCTTAAGTCCAAAGGACTACCCCACGGCTGAACACTTCCTCTCCTGGGCATAATAATTTTCAGTGAGACAATTCTCTTCACAGACTGTCCTATGACTGGCAAGGTTAAGAACCATCTCAGTATACATAGTTATGGGCATATTAACTAAGCATACTACTACTATAAAGTATTTTAAATAGGGTTCAAATTTCACAGAATACTTCATTCCCATTCACCCTCTTTTAGTTAGGTCTATATTTCAAATCCAAAATATCATGGTTTCAAACACTCTACAAAACTCTACATGTTCTGTAAACAATTTTGATTGAGTTATAAGTAAATGGTTTATCTATATACTGGTTTGTATCACCCTGGCATAGGACTATATTTATCTAGATAGTAATGTTGCATTTTTTATCATATGGAAGCCACTTATACCTAGAGAAACAGCCTTTCTACTCACAGTCAGCTCACTACGGATCCATCAATGTCCCACCGCCACACCGCGCTCCACCCGGAGAGGAAATGCACCCATTCAAGGAAAAAAAAAAATAGTCAACGGAAAGACAAAATCATTAGTTCATGAAGAGAGTTCATTCTTCCCATGTGACTCCAGGAATGTTCGTCATCAGAGTCTCTGTTTTTGTTGCCAGTTGCCACCTGGCGACCTCCGTGTGCCCTGGTGACCTCTGTGTGCCCCTCACAGTAGGTCATGCCAATCTCAAAATGTCTCTGGAATTAGATTCCTTCTTAGTCATTGTGTTGCTCCATGTCAACACATGTCGTTCTGGAAGTGCGAATGTACGTGCAGTTTTCCTCCCAGTAATCGCACCATGCGACAAGTGAGACACTAAATGGAGACGCAGTGAGCAACTGGAAGGATTCCCCATTTTGTTCACCACTACCATGTAATGAATCTTAGTTTGTCTATGCTTTTGAGGGTTGGCCTATACCAATATGATCAAACAATACAACCATACACTATCACTATCCTTACCCCAATGTTACAATTATCTTCATTCTTCTGGTATTTAATTATAACTTCAATGATAGTATTTAAGTGGGAAATGTCATGCGATCTTATTTTACAGTTACACAGAATCTTCCTTCAAGCAATTCTGTAAATACTATGGACCGAACAGCTGCTGTGAGAGAATTATTTCTATTACGTCCTGACTCCGAAATACATGCACTGTCCGTATACCGTTTTATACTAACCTTCTTATAGTCAGTTTTCTAGATCTGACTACTAACCTGTCTTCCATTAATAACAAATAATATAATATTATAATATTATGTCTATTTTTCACATGGGAAAAACCCCAGTACATTGGATAATTTCACTACCCATCTTACAATATTAAGTACATACATTCACCACTATTTTTCAGCTCCCTTTCTTTAGATACATTTTACATGCCACATCTAAGAATTTAAATTGGTTACACTTAAAAGCTAGTCATCCAACCAATCGGTTGTTTATCCTTTCTCAAAGAAATTGCCATGTTGGCTGCTAAGACTTTAAAAATAAACTAGTAGCAGTGCTCCCCCGAGCACTGGTCTCCACACAAGTTGAAGTATGCGAAAATATACTGACAGGTTGGCAACCGTTTTTTTTTACTGTCTATATTAGGAAAAATTAGATTCTACTGAAACATTTAACTTCTTGTATGTGACATACTTGTGTAACCAGATTACATCATCACTTTGCTTGAGTTTCACTGAATTAGAGAAACATTTTATCAATAAAGTTTTCAGCCAACCATATATATTTTGCACTACTGTTTATTTCCTACCCTTACCCTTAGTCCTTGCTTGACCTATGAAGAGAATAGCCTGACAACAAGCTGACTACAGCCTATTTTAAATCAATGTTCATTAGTTCATATGGTCACTTTTATTTTTACAACTGCTAAACTGCAAAGCTAAAGATATATTTTGGACAATCTCTTCTTCAGTCCACTGGCTGAAATAAGTTACATTCTCCTTTTAAATGAGCGTACAAAGGCCAAATAGGCCCAAATATCGAAACAGCCATTCCACCCAGACTGACACACATTTGGGATGGACCACAGAAATGTTATTCTCACAGCAGGGGTTGTCTTCCACAGGCCCCCACCATTCCTAAAGCACGGCACCTGTTCCCCATGTCCAGCTATTCTACACTGTCCTATCCAAGTCAGCAAATAGCATAATGTCAATCACAGCCCAAGCTGTCTATTAATGAACTACTAAACCATTTAGACTGACGTCCACTACCATGTCTATGATGTGGTTCTCACCCACAAATTACCTCACTTAATACCTGGCACAAAGCAATGCCAACCGATTTTACCGTAGTGTTAATAATTAAGAATAGACTGCTACCCAACCTTAATTTAACCCTGGTAAAATAATCTAAGTCAAGCTTTAGAGGTCAACCCAGAATGATCTGGTCAACACATACATGTAAATTCATCCATTTAACCTTCAAACATCACTGTTTACCAAACAATGAGATACTCTGTCACAACTATAGCCTAGTTTCCAATCACTGCAGCTAACATTCACAGTACAGTATACAGTCTCAATAGTCAAACTGACTTCTATGTCCTACTTAAATATTAAGACAAAATTAAGCCTTCATTAACCATTATAAATTATAATCAATATTCTCCAACATGCCTTGAAAACCGCTGATCTACCGTTCTGCTAGAACAGACTCACAAGTTGACAATGGTCTACTCTCATGGGTTTTCCCTGACCCCAACGTGTCCCTGGGTTTTAGATTTAAATCAAATAATGTCTATTTAATTGTGCCGAGGTTTCCTTTGCTGTATGATTATGCAAGCGTTGACGCACGAGAACAATCGTCTCCTCAATGTAGGCTTATCCGCTTCTTCGTATGGCCGGTGCGGTACGCTACTAAAATAGCCAGCAAAGGAACCCTTGCCTGCTGTGACCCTGTATCTCATTTAAAAATAGCAGACCTACAAGCCCACAGCGCAGCGCATTTCACCGTGCTGTCAGCTTGTAGCTCTGACGGGTCCGTGAAGTGAAGTGAGCAGAAAGAACGTTTCCGGTCTGAGAGACGGCAGAAATATGCCAGGCTCCAGCCTTCAAACTAAAGGTGCAGTAGGCCTACTTAATGTATATTATAGCCGGCTTTAGGGATACTCTTATTCTTAAGAGACCAGCGCCGGAAGCCTTATTTCTGCTAACGCTATTTCTGCTCATTTCACATAGGCGCTCTGTCACCCCCCCACCGCGCGTAACTGTTGTACGGCGAGAATAGAACGTAACAGAAGCAGACAGCTGCCGTATCAGACAGACTCACAAGAGTTTGACAGGTCATAGACCTCAATTAATTAGGTATTGTTGTAGCTTTACCACTTTAGACAAATAATAATGTGTAATTTGTAGTTTTATAGGCTTAAATTATAGCCTAAAATCTTTCTTTTCCCAGCTGACCATGGTAGTCGTGGATTCTTTATTACCAATCAACGGAACAGTTTCTTCATTTCAGATATATTGATCGCTCGACCACGACTGACTAGTTATACAAGGTAACGGACTCTCCCGTCCGCCTGGTATTTTTTCCAATAGCATCAGTTATTTGATATAGGCCGAAAATGCATTTCCTTACATACACGGCCTCACATTCACACCCCCAGCAGCTCGAGACTTATGCTTTTCACAAAAAAGGTAAGGCCAAAACCTATATTTTTAGTCTACCCAATGTCTTAATGACATAAGACCTTCTCCCAGGCCATTTTAACCCAGCGAGAGAAAAGAAAAGATGATCCCGATTCCTATTTTGGTTCTGGTTTCAACTACCCACTTCTAGTTGATTATCATAAATGCATAAATTAAATTCATACCTACCCCCCCTTTGTAAGCAACTTTCACAGGAGACGGATGCCCATAAAGGCACCCCAAAACATGGCCTACCAGAAAGATGCTCACAACACATCGAATTTAAAACATTAGTTGTACTGTATCAACTGTACTACATGGAATAGTTATTTAACAACCAAGTCTGGCTTTCACAGTTAAATATATACGACCATTTCATAATTACATATTTCACGTCTGGTTACGTTCATTTATGATCGCCTGATTACGTTCATAATTACTCGCCCACATGCGGCGTTTAGAGAATATTTCGTCATGCAATATCCTATACCGAGATGATTATTGCCGAAAGGCGATTCCCCAATCGATAATCAACCCTAACCCTGGTTTCCTACAGGTACTGTACTTTAACAGAAACAACCCACGATCACGTGGAGCTACGTATTAGCTTTCACCCCGAATTACACGGGTACTGTACGTTTAAACAGTATATTTCCGAGATACGGTAGATGCCTTCTATACATGCAAGGCATCTCTCTATTAAATTTTGTTCATGCAAGTACGACAGCCGCATAAAATTGTCGTGGCCTGTCCCGGGTACATGCAATTATAATGACCACGTCTGGCCACCCAAATCATATTGTATTCACGATACTTCTCACCCTCGGTTAAGTTCGACCGGCGATCCCTGTCCGTCAGCTGCTCTGAATCAATAGCCAGTGTGTCCTGTACAGAAAAAGAGAAAAGCTGACAGACAGATTATGCCGATCCCATCTGGGGTGCCACTGTAATAGAATTCTTTAAGCATCATACTTATATAAATAATAACATAATAAATTGAATTGAATTCTTAGAGGGTGGAGTATAATGAATACAACATTTATTGAACAATCTTATCAAGAGCTCTGAGCGACACGCATGCCCATCTGTCGCTCCCATTTCTCAGGCATGGTCCCATTATATACACGGACAGTGTGACAAGAATAGTTGAGAGGGTGTATCTTAAACAATGTCTAAAGATACAATTCTGAAGAGTCTTCCATGTATGGACTGATGACGTCGGAGCGCGCGTGGAGCCACGGTCCCGACAGCTGTTGCTGAGTCAGTCTTACTGTATTCTTAGGTAAAGTGACAGACACGTGACTGCACATATAAAACAAATAGATTACATTTCATAGAATCTATTACATCACTTATTTATATCCATAATAATACATGTTTCCCTTTAAAACCTGCACTAACCACACCTTTCACACAGATTAAATTTCTTTGCTAAATAGTTACTATATCGATTTTAAATCAATGAATCGAATCGTATCGTATCACCATGAATGAGCCAATATTGTCCATGTATCGTATTGTCAACCATGTATCGTGATATGTATCGAATCGCTATTAAAATGTATCGTTACCCCCCTAGGAGTAGAAGTAGAAGCACTGAAAATACTCCAGTCAAGTTAAAAATCCTGGGCTTTCCTCCACTGTCATTCTGTGTATTTATTTGTCTTTCAGTTGAGCCGGACGTCCCGTCATGTCGTTACGGTGATTATAGTCCCATGTTCTTGTCTCCAACTCCACCCAATGGAGCCCACCTTCCTGCTTCTGTCAACAAGACCCTGGAGATCCTAGTCAGAGCTACAGCACGATACAGCAGGTCAGGACATGTCTTTAGACCAGCAGTTCTCAAACTTGTCCATGCCAAGGACCCCCAAATTGATATCGTTTTGTCTGCGTACTACGATCTGAAAATGTTTTATACCAGGGACTCCCAGAAGTAACGATTGGTGTAAAAAAAAATAAGGAAAGAAAAAGAAAAGAAAAAAAGGAAAGAAAAAAAAAGAGATTATTCCGTTTTTTCAAAATAATTAAAAACTGGCAGATGTACAAGCTTGTATCTGCATTTTTAACAGCCAACGTATACGATATGGTAGGGATGTTCCATTGGTACAATCTACAACATGTTGTGATTGTAGACCAGCTATTTTTTTTACTTCTGCGTGACATTCTTGTACAACAAAGAAAAAAAATGTAAAAAGAAAAAAAGAAAGAAAAAGAAAAAGAAAAAGGGGGGGCATTTTCCCGGCAGCAACGATATGCTTTATGGAGTTTACATGTTTTCATTTTCAAAACATTGTTTATCTTGTAGGATCTACGACCTACAGATCAATGGACCGACAGGGATTTCAAAGCACACAATCTCCAATGAAGAACACATCATTAGATGGACGCCAACTGACAATGAACTAAATCAGCATTTCTCAATTTGCTTTGTTTTTGAGTCAGAAAATACAGTCAGGTAAACCTCAACTCTAACTTTGAGTCATCGTCCACGCTTAATTTCATTGATTAAAATAACCTGGGGGGAAAAAAAAACGTTTTATTATGTAACAGACCGTTATTAAGTATTAGGTCATGAATTTATTAAAGGAACACTTCATCAAAATAAAAATAAAAGTATTCCTTTAACATGTAGATGGAGCTGAAATGTATTTGCTTTTTTTTTTATTTCAGTTGGAATGCATATCAGTCAGAGCTGAGATGTGTCATTTCTCATGTAGGACTAGGTAAGATGATTTTTAACACCTTAAAAGGCTTAAATCATCGGCATTAATAATGTCTGTTCAACTATCCTCGAATTCCAAGCTTGTCTTTTAGTATAAATAAATAAAAGTTTTCCAAGTGGAATGTTTCTATCTCACTAACCAGAGTTGAACTCTATAGACGGGTTTCTGGTCCACGTCACGTTTGATTCGGTAGCAAAATTAGCCAATGAAACCAGGCTTAACCAGCGCTCCCCAAAACAACAGGTTTGGGGATTGGACGGACTGATTACATGATACAGTCACCTGTGCATTTAGTCTCAATGTTTGTAAACAAGAAACCCGTCTATAATGAAGCAATATTACACAAGAGGGTGTGGGCTATCGTGATTATTGGAATGCCTGCGTTGCCGCAGGCTCGAGCCCGAAGGCAGCACAGAAGTTCCAATAATCACATAACCAACACCCTTGAGTGTAATATTGCAGTTATACAACAGTTAACCTTAAAAAAGGGCATTTCATTGTAATTACGATTTTCGATTCAAAAATAGCAGATCTACAAGCTCTTTGCACGGCATGCTGTGATCTTGTATATCTGCTATTTTTCAATAGCTTAAAGGAGCTATAGTCAACTTTTTCTTGAAAAACTGATGCTAAAATAAAAATAATGTTTCAAAAATATTTTATAAAAAAAACAAGCTTCTATTATGTTTCTATTCAAAAATGACCACAAACAGATGATAAAATAATCATTTTGGCCATTGTCAGGCTGACACTGTTTACATTCTAGTTTATTCTTTGATAGTGTTAGACTAGGATGTAAACAAAGTGTCAGCCCAAGAATGGCCAAAATGATTATTTTATCATTATTTTACGTTTTGTGGTCATTTTTGAAAAGAAACACATATATGAAGCTTGTTTTTTTATAAAATATTTTCGAAACATTATCTTAGCATCCGTTTTTCAAGAAAAAGTTGACTATAGCTCCTTTAAGTAAAATAGCTACTAGGGCCCACCTTGGGCTAGTAACTCAGTCCCCCCACCGGTAATACGTAATATAGAGCACCAAGTAATACAACACACTGGTAAACTGTCACAAGAGGAAGACGCTGTCCGGTCGAAACCTCATTATGTCCGAAACGGTTACTTTTCTGGATTCAAATTCAACGTAAAATATGTTATATTTTTGTTTGAGCCGTCCTACCCAAACAGGGCTTAAAACGGGAACGATAGGATAAATTACACATCAGTCACCCACACTGTTAGCAACACATCCCAGCTTTTACATCCTCAGGGGCGCACCATTGTTGTTATTAAAATGCTGAAATCCCGTCTATCGCCAAGTCTCGCTGTCCTGTCCACAGAAGTAGCGCACCAAATAAACACAAATTACCCCAAAATTCTGCCCAACAGCAACAAAATACAGTAAGCCTATTGATCCCAACCCCTACTAGCAGGTGTTATATAACAGTACATCAGCAACATCATCGGACATCATATAATATGAAGATGCTTTTTTATTCAGGAGCACAAAGGAATGTATGAGACACATTTCTCTCCTATACAGGAACAACCACAGAGATACCATCAACTGGATTTGATGTATTTAACAGTGGAGATGAAAGGAGGGGTGCTGATGTGTTGACTGGTGATGATGGACCAGGTAAGATTCTTTTTTTAATAATAATAAGGTTTCCACCCAACAGTGACAATTAATGTGGACAATGACTTGCAGGCACCAGCAGGTTGTGCTGTGACTATGATTCATGTTGACATTAGCAATGTAACCTGCTAAAAATCGTGATGGTCCATATGTGCTCTAAAAGAAACAGATCCAGTTTGAACCGTAAACACTAAGTAAGTACTAGGCAGGATTAAAAAAAAAAAAAAAATCATCTCTATTGTCTCCCATTTTAAATTTAGCTGGAAAAACACCCATTTCTCTGTTTCCTGACCCTGCCTAGTGTCCGCAATATAAACAATGCTAACAATTCACGTGCATGCAGTCTTTTGACATCGGCGTTGTGGCGTGCGTGTGGATTGTGCACGATCTACTGGATCTTACTTGAGAGGAATATGCTGTGACTACTTTTAAAAGGTAAGACAAACGAAAAAGCGTGGCAACAGTCCGCCATTCCGAAACACCGCTATTCCGAAGCAGGGTTAGGGTTAGGTTTAGGGTTAGGGTTAGGGTTAGGGGTAGGGTTAGGGGTAGGGTTAGGGTTAGTTAGGGTTAGGGTTAGGGTTAGGGTAAGGGTTAGGGTTAGGGTTAGGGTTAGGGGTAGGGTTAGGGTTAGAAGTCAACGTTCGGAATAGCGGTGTTTCGGAATGGCGGGGTGTAACCAAAAAGCGTGATAGGGAATCGAAAAACAATTTTGGTAGTAAACGATTTAAGATTCACCCTCCATCCTACTGCATAGGGGGAGACACTTTTTACATTTGCTCCCCTCTAGGTGAACTAAAAGATATATCAGTAAAACTGTACACATTTCCCAGTAATTTGGGATGTTTCCTAACAATGGAAGTCATCAGAACATATTCAAGACAAAAGGCAGGGCAAATATGATTGTTTAAAAAAAGGTGGTCTTGTAGATAGATAGATAGATAGATAGATAGATAGATAGATAGATAGATAGATAGATAGATAGATAGATAGTTTAATGTCTCAGTTAGTGTCTCAGTTTACTCCAGCACCGGGGTAAACTGAGACAGACCTGAGAAATCAACGGGGTAAAGTGATCCACTTACTTTTTTCACTTTAAAACTACCATAAAAACCCAGTTAGCAGAAATTATTTTAATAGGGTTTGTCCTGTCATTTCCACACATGTGTCAAATAATTTGACACATGGGCAGAAAGAAAAACAAAACAAAAAACCCTATAAAACATTGATAGGCCTAAAAGGGTTTACCAAACTTTACTCAGTTGATCCTTATGTAATGTTCCCTGTAGTATATTGTTGTATTGTGCATAACTAATGAGTTATAACTAAGTTGGTAGTTCATCAACAGGTATGATATAAAATGTTCTCCCTGCATCAATTTGCTTTGACACAACAGCTGGGTCAGTGACGTGACGCCCCAAAAAATGTGTTTTTAAAAAAACTTTAAATTGCAGGCATAAAAGTTATTTACTTTTGTTCTACTCACTCTCAACCTTATGGAAATACATTTTGTTTTTAGATATTTTATTGGAATCAGACTTTATTCAGCAGTTTGTTGTACTTGTGCCTAAAATCGTCATATGGTGTGACATGAAAATAATTGTTCATAAAATGAAAACGGAGTACTTAAGTTACTCACTTTATCAAAGTCCTTTATCATAACTAACCAGTGATCCACTATAGTTTTTTGAAAATTAATTATATCTGTATATTTTTTTCATAATCGACACTCTGTGTGAGGCCCATGTTCATGATCTTACAACATATTTTAAATGTATTCTGTCAAAACTTTCTCTAAAATTACACAAATATTTGTGACTCTTCCTGATAATATTCTCTATGTAATCCATAAACATTTTTTTGGTTTAATCATTAATAAAGGTATGATTTTTCACTATTTGGAATGTCACACCAAATGATTTAGTGTCACACCGTATGATCATATCTTCATGTGTCAAAGCAAACTGTGTTTTAACCTACCTATTAGTGAGTACTGAACTTTACTGATTGATTAAACAATTACCCAGGATAACATGGCCTTAATATTTCTGAACAGGATATTATTGTAGGGCTTTAACACCTTCTAAGCCGCGGCAGAACCCCCTGAACCCCGGTACTGCCGTGCAATCAGCGTTTTATTTATAAACATATTTTAAAAAACAAACACACCAAATGATAAACAACGCGCGCGGGTCGTTCAGTGCAAGCCAGCAGGACGTGCACACACTACGTGTTTGGGCGGCCACTTACTTAGAAGCTGCTGCTGGCTGTATTTCTGCCGTTCATTTGCATGGAGCGAGATGGGGTAATCCGTGAGAAAAAACAGCGTTCGAAAGTACATTACGTCCTCGTCGCACGCACATCGATCTAATTCCATGTATTCCACTCATTCCGAAGCCTTGGTTTCGCCTGTCGTCTGGTCGAAACTCTTGAGGGGATGGGCTAAACCAGGCTGCAGCACACACAGTGAAGGGGAACGTAATGGCCGCTCGTGGAGCCAGTGGCAGAGCCAGCCGATGACGTCATCACGTTTCTGACGTGATCTGATTGCACAACGTCTCTTAAAGAGACAGAGCACGACCTGCGACTGTATTTTTCAAAAAATTATGATTAATTTCATAAATTACGGCGAAGTACGGGAATAGACAATTGGCTGAGGGGACCCAGTAGGAAGTCCGAGGGAGTGCGGCCAGGCTTAGAAGGTGTGGGATAAGAAAGAATTGTAGTAGTAGATAGATGATGAGGATGTGCACAGGAATGCTACGCACACCTAAGTCTTCTGCCGGCCCACGGCAGAAGGATCCTAAAGAGACAATAAGGCGCATAGCCACACTTGGAGCCAAGGCAACATTTTATTAACACCAATTAGTGGAAACAGAACTCAGCATTCAGGTAAATTGCTTTTTTCCGAAGTCTCCTGAACTTGAACACAGCATTTTGTGTTGAACAAATGTAATTAGGAATCATGACATTACACCACATCTCCACTAGCTAAAGAGTTGCGCAACTCCGAAAATAGCTGATCTACAAGCTCTCGCAGCACAACGTGTTGAGAGCTTGTAGATCAACTATTTTCGCTAGTTTTGTCTCGGGTCCTACCTTAACACTCTCCACTGTCCAGTCCAGTGAGTGAAAGTACAAAAGTATTAGATCAGATTAGATTATACATTTAGACTGTATTGTACATCAGCCAGTCGTATTTGGTGAGGGTAGAAAACCGGCTGCCTTGTTGCGGTTCTGCTATGCCACAGACAACCTCCTGCTCTTCGTAGAAAATGCAGTCTCGCCCCTTTGGCTCCTCTCTCCTTGCTGGGTCATTGTTTAGTTTCTCCCTGTACTTTCTCGTTCTCTCAGCACTTGTCATTTTCCAGCTGACAAAAGAAAATGGAATGTATAGTTTAAGACAAAGAGAAAATATTGTTTAGATTGAAACAATATGTTAAGGTTTCTGTGAAGGGGTTTCTGCTCTGTCTGATGAATTTGAAGTATCACTGAATGAAGCTAAATTACATTTTATGTAAAAATGTTTAAAACAAATGTTTAAATGTACAAAAGAAACATGGAACTTTGTTATTGCGACCGTAAGGTCGCAGTTTAGTATCAAAACCTCCACCGGCCGTCCGTCCGTCGGTCGGTCGGTCGGTCGGTCGGTCGGTCGGTCACACGTCACACGTCACACCTTTGCCCTGCTCATATCTGGGCTTGTTTGTGTATTGTATGACATCACGCCACATCATCGGCTGAGGACTGTGTGATGTCATCATATCTCCATATATGGAGACATAAGTTGCTCATGCCCAAATATGGGCTGGTGAGGTCAGACTTAGTGTGATGCGTAGGTTATCTCCATATATGGAGATTCAACTTCAATGAGTAACCATGGCAAATCACACCGTACACAAATGACCCTTATATAAGACCGGCATTATCTACCGACAGCTGCTATAAGCCAACCCTGGCGATAAGGTCTGAGTCGAAGAAATGCTTCTTTCCTGGTATAAGACCGGCATTGTCTGTCGTACATTTCGATCAATTCCAGTGGGGATGCCATTGAAAAGTTAATCTAGTTGTACAAAGTAATCAAAGAATGGGTTGACTGGTAGGCTGGTTGACTGCTTTATCTGTGGAGAGTGTATGTCACTGAGAGTCCTTTTATAGCGATTGAAATCATGATGAGGTCACGATGAGTCATCTATGCCCAAATATAGATTTCTAGGTCAGATGGCCCTTGGAGTTTGTGATGTCAAACCTAGCAACCCAATATAAACAAACCTGATGTCAGACCTGAAGTATCCTTTTATACCCACATATGGAGATACAGAGATCTCCATATATGGGCATATTAGAAAGCCCATATATGGGCATATACGGATGACATCAGGGATATCCATATATGGGCATAAAAGGGACAAGGGCTTACAGTTAAGAGATCTCCATATATGGGCATATCAGAAAGCCCATATATGTTCATATACTGATGACATCAGGAATATCCATATATGGGCATAAAAGGGACAAGGACTTACAGTTAAGAGATCTCCGGGCATAAAGGGACAAGGACTGTTACAGTAGATATAGAGATGTCCATATATGGGCATAAATGAACAAGGACTGACAAACACTGAGATCTCCATATAACCTATGGGAATATAAGGGACGAGGACAATGCGTAGCATTGTGAGCTTGTAGACCTATTTTCTAAATATTGTTGTACATTAAAAACTTGAAATGGGTCGTTCTGCATAGTACTTGGGATTTGTTGATGTAAATGTTCACATAGAGTGTAATAATTGGTAAAACAAACTTTTGGCCTATTTGTAGCCTTACAGAAGAAGGACCTCTCTAGCCAATAGGTGTCCAAATAATTGCCTGTTTAATTTGTCCAAACTAGTGTCACACCAAATGATTTTGGTTTGGGGGACAAAATGTTTTTGATCAGAAATGACTGAAAACATTATGCTTTGACTTTGAAAAGATATAGGCTCACAAATAGACATTTTTTTAGCCTAAATTCATTTTCAAATGATTTTTAGCAATTCTTTTTCTTAGTTTTATTCAAGTTCCCACTTTGAGAAACAAGGTCAGGACAGTTACATCATATGAGTTTTGCCATGTTTGGTTGAAAATTCTGAAGAAATGAGGAATGAAATGTTTTAATCTTGAGTAAGTTCACATAAAGCTTAATGTCCTGCACAATATTCAGAAGGTTTTTGACAAATATATTTTTTATTTATACATGTTTGACACTGAGGACAGCGAAAACGTTACGTCACGTCACCCACCCAGCTGATTATGTTGACAGCAAGAACATTTACTTTTACATTCAAACAACTTATTTTTGTGAACACTAACACTATCAGGTCCTCTCCTTCATGGCCATTCAATGGGCTTGAAAATATAATGGTCGCATGACCACAAATGTGTTCCATTGCCTAGATACAGGGGGTGTCTCAGTTTACCCGGTGTCTCAGTTTACCCCGCTCTCCCCCTCCATTTTAATCCATCATACGCAGAGGTTTTTTCCCCTTAATCACCAACAGTTCCTTTTCGATGTACACCTTTCATACAAATTGTTACTTCCAACCAAAACAAGGTGATTCCACTCCCCCCTCCTTCAATAACCTGAAACTAGATGCATTAGGATTGTACATACCTGTAGACATCGGTGTAGTGTTTGGCTATGCCCACAATCATAGAGATTCTATGTCACGCAGTACTTGAGGACAGGTGATTACTTCAGTGCTTCCTTCAGGCTCCGAAAGTGCTCAGTTCAGAATGTACTTTCCCCTGTGGCTTATCGTTTTGAGGATGCACATTAATTCATGCACGTGTGTGCGGTCAGGGAGCGGAAGTGCAGTTTGCCCGAAACACATAGGTTGTCCTTGTTGAACACACACTCTTTGTTGTCCTTCGCGCCGGTCTTGCTTGGCTATCTCTAGGATTTGCTTCAGCCATCATTTTGCATTCCACTACTACAAGCTTAAAACAGTAATAGTCAAATGGTTTGGTATAGCCACTACTCTCACTATACTATACAGAGGGAATCCACTGGTTATGTGGTTCGATGAGAACACTGGCTTTCGTCTCTGTGGGGCTGTAACATCAATCTCTCTAGCTTCACGTGTTCATAAGGCCAGTGTTTCTCAAACTTTTGTATTTCTCGGACCCCCAGTTTGGTATGCGTTAGACCCCCATAACTTTGAGATTCGATAGTGTGCAAATGGAACCCATAGGGTCTATTGAGGTATCTAGTCCTTGGTACATAAATCCTTTAAAATAAAACCCAAATACAACCAAAATGTAAAAATATCATGATCATGTAGTAAATAATTGCATAAATATAACATCTTAAAGTAGCGCCCACTGCTCCTGATATTACTGTATTTATATTTTTTTTCCTTTTCGCGTCACAACTAGTCTTTATTTCTGAATGCACCAACACCTATGTCCTTACACTGATTAAACATTTTCTGCTGCACAGTCAAGCGACCATTCAAGAAAGCAGATGTACAGTAAATCAAACCTGTGATGCCAAACACTATTGTCTTGTCCCCTGCTCTGCAGCATGTGTCATCAGGGCTGACATCGTCTTCTTAGTGGATGGCTCTGGAAGCATCGGCACAGAAGACTTCCGGAGGGTCCGACAGTTCCTCCACAGCTTCATTGATGGCTTAGATATTGGTTCAGACAGAGTACGTATTGGCCTGGCACAATACAGCGATAGAACAGAGACAGAGTTCCTATTGAAGGACATCACAGTCAAGAGGTCTCTTCTCGAGAGGGTGGACAGGCTCCGCAAAATAGGTGGAGGCACCAACACGGGCAAGGGCATCACATACCTCCAGTCTTTTTTTTTCACGAAGGAAAACGGAAGCCGCGCTGACGACAGGGTACCTCAGATCGCTGTGGTCATCACAGATGGACAATCAAGCGATGACGTTGTGAGGCCGTCCCAGCTCCTAAGAAATCAGGGTGTCATTATGTTTGCCATCGGAGTGGGGAACAATGTGAATGGAAATGAACTCATGTCCATCGCCAGCCAGCCCCACAAGCAGTTTCTTATCAAAGCTGTTAGCTTCCAGGCTCTGCAGAATATGACGGACAGTGTGCTGCAGACTGTGTGCAATAATTTAACTCAACCTATACAGTACTATACTGTATGTGAGAAACAGGCAGACTTAGTGATGTTGATCGATCAGTCCAACAGTATTGACCCCAGCGATTACACAGTCATGAAGACATTCATGACAAACCTAGTGAGCAGCTTCAACGTCAGTGAGGAGTTTGTCCGTGTGGGAGTTGCCCAGTTCAGCAGCTCCCTTCAGAAGGAGTTTTATCTCAACGAGTTCCACAACAAAACAGCAGCGAACAACCAGATCCTCACCATGACCCAGCTGGGAGGAGGCAGCACCCGAAATATCGGAAGAGCTCTGGCATCCGTTCAGGACTACTTTCACGCGTCGCGAGGCAGCCGCAAGTCACAAAGCATTTCCCAGACCCTGTTGCTGATCACGGCCGGCCGTTCGCAGGACGATGTGGACGAGGCGGCCGCAAACCTCCGAGTTCAGGGAGTTGAGGTGTTTGCCGTCGGCATCGGAGACCCGGGTGACCTGGCGCTGATCACTGGAAACCCTGAGAGAATATTCACAGTGCAGAACTTCAGCTCCTTGGCCGACATCAAGCAGGAGGTGGTCGATACCATCTGTAACTCTACCTACGTTCCAGACCGACCTGGTAAGGGGAGTGCTTCGCTGTTTCTACATGTCATCTTTTCGACACCCAACTCTAACCCTTACCCTAACCCTAACCTCCGTGGGGTGAGTCGCTAACCCTCCGGTCGAAATGATGGTCGTTCGAAAGAGCAAGATTTTACCTACACCCTGGTAAGCTGTTGTAAAAAACACAATCTTCTCCTCCCCACGCCAGGGGGGACAAATCCCTTTTATGCTCATATATGGAGATATGGATATCCCTGTGATGCCAGGGAACAAATCCCTTTTATGGAGATCCCTAATGTCCACATCACTGTCGTTTTTATTAGCTTGGAATCCTCATTGATGGTGTCATTAGGGAGGTTTCTGAACTTGCCCACCAATGAGACACAGGGCGAGTCAGTAGACGTACGGTAAATGGTGCTATCTCATAATGAGCAATAGTGAGGAACCAATTACTGTATATGACGATACTGTAAGTTGGTGAAGTGCTCCTTAAATTATATCTCTTCTCAGAGACCACCGTTCACTGCAACGAGACCTCCATGACCGTGGTGGTGCTGAAGTCCCGCCTCATCCGACACAACTGGGACAAGTTGCACCTGATCGCCGACAACGGGCCGTCCTGCAACCTGACGACACACTCTAATCTCACCCACCTGATCGCTGTCGTGCCAATGAACGGCTGTGGGACCACCTTAGAGGTATAGGGTTCACAATCGCTGGTTTACATTATGATTTCTATGCATTTGGTATAGGCCTATTATATTGTGTTTACTTTGCTTGCCGTGAATCGCTCTGGATTAAGAGCGGCTGCTAAATGCCTACATTGCTGTAAAGGACCCCCAAATTGACACGACCACCATTTGAAAAGATACGGCAGAGAAGACTTTTACAACTATAGCAGTGATTCTCAGCCATTTTAATTTCAAGGACCTAATGATGTGCATTAGGCCACAGACCCCCCTGTGGTGCTATTTTGATCTCTGGGACCTCAATCTGAACTGTAGCATCATCTGTGTTAATTAAACATAAGGGTCCATTTGGTTCCGAATTATAAATCATTTGGCTCGGGAACCCCTGGAACCAGCTCAACCTTGAATGGTATAATTATCTTTGTTTATCAGAAGAGCTATACACTGTACTTTATGAAACAGTATTCGGATTGTGAATAAAAGCATCAACCTGTATGAATCAACAACTATATTAATAGTCTGGTGTGAATGTGGTAATTACCCAGTATTTACCAGGTAATTACATGGTAACTACCACATACTAGGTATGTTCCTGAAAACTACCAGGTAATTACCAGGTAATATTAAGTATTTGCCTGGTAATTACATGTTAAGTACCTGGTAATACACTTATTAATTACTAGGTTCATTACCTGGTAGTTACCAGGTATTTTCCTGGATACTACAAGGTAATTACCAGGTAATTATGAGTATGTAACTACCCAGTAGTTACATACTGTACTGAACTGTACTGTAAAGTAAAGCGTGGGTCAATTGGATGACCTTACCTGGTAATTACTCAGTATTAACCCAGTAACTAGAAAAGTTTTTCCCAGGTAATTACCCAGTAGTTACAGGTGAACTGTACTGTAAAAGAAAGCATGGGTCAATTCCATGACATTACCTAGTAATTACTAAGTGTTTGCCCAGTAACTAGAATATGTACCTTGCATTTACCCAGTTAAGTGGAACTACGGTAAAAATAAGTACTTTTTGTTGGGACCAAATGGCATCGTGGCCATGGGTGGATAAAATAACCAGGGAGTGGTGAATACTCAAAACACTCTTTTTTGCGTCCAGTGCATGTGAGTCAGCTTCTCCTCTAGACAGCACACTGCGTGTTGTGTGAGGAGGTGTTAATATAATTAATTTATATTTGTGTTTGATCATGGCTTGGTAATGGTGGGGAACTGGGGATGCTGGTGTTTTGGGTGGGAACTCACCACTCCCTGTTTATTTTATCCACCCATGGCCACAATGCCATTTGGTCCCAACAAAAAGTACTTATTTTTACCGTAGTTCCACTTAACTGGGTAAATGCAAGGTACATATTCTAGTTACTGGGTAAACACTTAGTAATTACTAGGTAATGTCATGGAATTGACCCATTCTTTCTTTTACAGTACAGTTCAACTGTAACTACTGGGTAATTACCTGGGAAAAACTTTTCTAGTTACTGGGTTAATACTGAGTAATTATCAGGTAAGGTCATCCAATTGACCCAGGCTTTACACTACAGTTCAACTGTAACTACTGGGTAGTTACATACTCATAATTACCTGGTAATTGTAGTATCCAGGAAAATACCTGGTAACTACCAGGTAATGAACCTAGTAATTAATAAGTGTATTACCAGGTACTTAACATGTAATTACCAGGCAAATACTTAATATTACCTGGTAATTACCTGGTAGTTTTCAGGAACATAGCTGGTAATTACCAGGTAATACCTGGTAGTTACCATGTAATTACCTGGTAAATACCCAGTAAATACTGGGTATTACCTAATAGTTACCTGGTAATAACCTAGTAATTAACTGGTAATTACCGTACTGTAAAGTAAAGCGTTACCCATAGGGGTAGTCTTGTGTCTTTATAACTTTTGCTGTGCTACCGATCAGTATAGTTCACTTCTACTTCCACTTTCAGGAGGATCAAGACAACCTCATCTTCTGGAATGTGATCACCTCTGCCAACACCAGTGAAGTTATCACCAGGACATGTGATGTCCAGATTACCTTTTCATGTGTCTATCCCAAACGAGTCAATCTGACAGTCAGAGCGTTCACGCACAAAAGCCCGTGTGCATTTACAGAGAGAGGTTATGGTAACTTCAGCCTTCAGTTAGAATTCTTTGAGAACGAGCATTTCACACAGCAGATCAGCGCCCGCTCGTATCCAGTGAAGGTGTCCCTCAAACAGAGGATCTACATGAGAATTGATGTGAACTCTACCTTCCCCGGTACAGAACTCTTTGTGGAGTCCTGCAGAGCAACGCCCTACGACAACCCCAACTCTCCCATGACCTACACCATCATTGAAAATGGGTAGGGATCAGCACTGATGTATTCACCTCCTGTCTGACATTGTAACTACGCTGAAGAAAATGTTTTCGCTGTGTGGTGGAATTCAGATCAATCAATAATCATGAGAAACAGAGGAGACAAGACAATTATATTAGGTGGTGGTGTGGTCAAGTTTATGTGACATGATATCATGCAGTACAATTAACACTCTGGGCAGTGGTAAGGTAGTTCTCCCAAGAAGAATGGTCAGACACTAGAGTTATACTGTGTGGCTTCAAGGCCTCTGGGACGAGGCGTACCATAACAAGATAGGCTTTACCAAGACAACAGTTACTGAGGCCTACTGAAAGCCTCTCTACTCCTAACTATCAAGTATTAGTATCATCATACAGACCTAGATATTAATATAATCAATGAATACATGATCTACTCTATAACATCACACATAATCAATCATGATAACCTCTAATCTACGACAGCTGTTTCTGTTTCTGAACAGAAAAGTACTGGAAATTTATATTTGGTTGTTTTCATCCCCAAAAAGTTGCGTGGGAACGTACCTGGATGCGGACCATGTGGGCTAATCGTCAACATGCAACGTGTCAATGTTGACATGCAATGCACCTAAACCTAAACCTAAAGGTTGACATGCAACGTATCAATATTCACATACATTGTGTCAACGTTGACATGCAACGTGTCAATGTTGACATATGCAACAAACCTAACCCTAAACCTTAACATTGACATGTGAGGCCGGACTCACACATGTGCGTCACGCATCGAATCTTATCGTCTGAGAATGGCCACTGGGGGCGCCGTACTAATGCATTGTCAATGCAAGGTTGTTTGGTTTTTTGTCTCAAGCTCAACCGCAGCCTGTCTTTTGGCCAAGAGACACGGCAACGACAAAACACCAAACAACCTTCCATTGACAATGCATTAGTACGGCGCCCCCAGTGGCCATTCTCAGACGATAAGGAGAAGATGTTCACGCATATGTCTGTGGCATGCCTAACATGCAACATGTCAACGTTGACACAGCAACCTATCTTACCCTAAACCTAAATATTGACATGTAGTGTCAACTTTGACATGCCACATGTCAACGGTGACATGCACGGAAAGTGTCAATGTTGACAGAATCGTACAACGGTAAGGTTTCTTCCCTGCCGATTGAACGAATACTATTAATACTTACAACTTCTTTCTTTTTTTTTTTTTCATTAGGTGTGCCAGAGACAACACAGTGCACATGTACGGTGGCCCCAGTTCTCAATTCAGATTTGGAATGGAGGCTTTTGAATTCATTGGAGCTCATGAAGAGGTAAATGAATTTTGAGGCAGTCTTTACATCATGCCTGCATTGCTAGTGTGTGATTGAATAAAACTGTTGAAAATAGCAGGTCTACATATAGTGCCGCGATGTGACACGATGTGAGCTTGTAGATCTGCTATTTTCAAATATCCAATGTACTGTATGATTGAGGCTAAAATAACAACACATTTCACCCGGGGACCCCCTGGAACCCTCCTGCTTTCAGGACCACTGCTTTAGATTGGGGATTCCTCTGTGTCTCCACCTGCAGGTGTACATCAGTTGCTCGGTCATGCTGTGTCAGACGGGGACTCCTGGATCCAGATGCTCTCAAGGTTGCATCTCGGGGAACCAGCGTGGAAAGAGAGACGCTAACGCTCAGACCTCCACGCACTACATTTCCCAGGGACCTTTGCACCTGATCAGCGACGACGGCGTCCGAGGCAAAACACATTTTCATTATTATTTTCACTTTGATGTATCTGTGTGTGTGTGTGTGTGTGTGTGTGTGTGTGTGTGTGTGTGTGTGTGTGTGTGTGTTAAGGCTTTCACGGATAGTGATTAAGTTGCCATGACAACAAATAAACACACCCGAAAATGCGAAATATTCCGACCTAAAATGTTTACGCTTTTTTCTATACACAGCGACCGCAACGCGAATATGCGTATAAAATCCGTCAAATAGAATAAAGTTATCTGTGGTGCGAATTGTTTTGGGTTGGCATCAAACAACCCATCACATCACAGCAGAGAGGCCACCACGTGAAGGATATCCCAGCACAGCCAGGCAGTCACAGTTATACACATTTACCTGTGTACTGTACTTAGGTATTTGTACTTTACTTGAGTATGTCCAATTTGCAGTACTTTTACTTATTAAGTGTGCCTGCCATGCATTGGTAAAACACTTATTGTATTCCGCCATACTTATACTGTGTATATAATGTTCTTCCCACAAATTTCGGCACATAATAACTGCCGCACTATTTACGCCATCGCCGCAATATATAGGCCTACATCAAAATGTGCGGCTCGGATCCGCTAATGCTAACACCAACCGCTACACAAGGTTGCACACACCTAACGAGTTGCAGGCACACTTAAAATTGTGTAGAAAAAATCTCCAAATATGGGTATAAAAGGGATCTCCATATATGGGCATAAAAGAGATTGTATGTCAGATGACAGAATCCATATATGGCCAAGACAGATGGCGCGACCTCGCCCTTTAGGATGAGTTCGCTTTTCGCCCTTAGGCGTCTTACTGGTATTACTATTCTGCTGCAGATTTTTGGGGTGGTCTTTTTGTGGGGGTGCCATTTGTGCCATCTCACACCAGAAATATAGTAAAATGAACTTAGCATTCTTTCTGGCCGTCTCAAATAAAGTTGACAATTTCTATTTAAATTTCTTCTTTTTTGTCTGGAACTGCCCGTTTAGGTTTGAACGCGGACCTGAGCGTGATCCTGCTCTCCATGGCTGGCTGTGTCCTGGTGTGTGGACTGGTGCTCTACCATTCCAGGAGGGCCAGAGTCCAGTACCAAGCCCTACCCACCTCTGACTTCAAATGACCACACAACACATGCTTTACATGTTTCTTTAGGTGACAGCAGTTATCCATAATGCATGATTATTGCTCTGTGACTATTATATTCATTAGACTAACTTTGGGTTGACAAAAGTAATCCATAATGCTAAATTATGACTCATTGTCGCTATTATATTTGTTTGATTTATTTTTTTATTCAATTTTGTTTTTGAAAGCTGTGAACACGTGGTGCATGATCTAGGCATGGGCGTGCATGATCCGTGCACTATAAATTACATGGAAGTCTATGGAGACTTGTGGCATCCTGGAACTTCAAAGAGATTTTTAAAATGCTGCGAATTAATTCATTAGATTATTTTTGGTTGACAGTAGTTATCCATAAATCATGATTATTACTCATTGTCACTATTAGATTAACTGATCAATAGATGAGGTAGGATATCAATATTACTAATTTCGTGATTTGATCGGGAATATTTCACCCCCAAAAATATCCCTGCATTTAAAACATTTGCTTTGACCATAGATCATCAGTGGGCTCATCAGTGATTACACTGTGAGAGTTGTTGGGGATGTTATATTATTATTTTATATCGTTTTGCATTGGTCTTTACCACATCAGCAAATGTTGAATTATTTCCTCAGGAATGCAACACAAACTAAAATAAATCTCCATGTTTGGGTAAAGCATTCCTTCAATTACATTCGCTGATCAATAAATAATATGATGATTGTTTATGCCACTATCAGACAGGAACAGTCTAGACCCAGAGGTTCTTAAACTTGTTTGGCCTCTGTCTGTATAGTACTCCCTTTGAAAAATACATTATTGCAAGTAAGACATGGAGTGAAAGAGATGCAATTAGTGTCCCCTGAACATATTTGTTTTCAACTGTGGCCATACAATTTCAGTCCAGTTGTTATTATTATTATATATACAAATCAACAGGTTCACATAAAGTTTGCCCAATGTCTTATCATTAATCAAACATGCAGCAAAACTCATTTGGCCATCTTTCTCTTTCACTCACATACAGTAGTGCCTCCACACACCCCTAGGGGTCCACATTGTTAGATACACCCTATACCAGGGGTGCCCAAAAGGTAGATCGTGATCTACCAGTAGATCACAAAGGCTGTGCAGGTAGACCATATGACATGCCCCTAATATAAAGGGAAATAATTATAAACAAAATTCACGAAACCCCTCGTTTTGGCATCTATCACTTTGAATTAAGGTGACTTGACTTGCCTGTCAGCTCCCTTCACTGCTTCTAAAGTAGGCAAACCCCACAATGAAATGCTTTGGTTTCAGGTCAGTAGCATTACAAAGAACACAAAAAACTATTACTTCCATTTCCCATTTCAAGTGCGTTTGTGTCACTTCCATGTTCCATGTCAGGTGCGTTTGTATCACTTCCATGTTCCATGTCTGGTGCGTTTGTATCACTTCCATTTCCCATTTCAAGTGAGTTTGTATCACTTCCATTTTCCATGTCAGGTGCGTTTGTCTTATATGTAACGCCAGTGCCGGTACTATTCCAAAGCCCCCCCAGGTAATTTTTTTGGGGTGGGTAGATCATGTTGAGCTGGTCATTTTAAAAGTAGCTCTCCAGTCAAAAAAGTGTGGGCACCCCTGCCCTATACTGTAAGCGATCAATGAAACACATTTCCCCATATTATTATGAATTTAAATGGTCTACTTTATTTCTGATACAATGCAGTGCATATTGTTGTTATACTTACAGTACAGTATATGCCGCTTGTTTAAGCCTGTTAGACAGGAAGTGTATTAAACAATAAATAGCCTACATTTTCACCAAAAAAGCTGTGTTTGGGAAGTACTGAGGAGGACTCAGATTGCATAATGGAGACAACAGCAAAGTACATTTTGACAAATATTGGACAAAATAACACTGCAGAACACAAATACAACAGTGCACACACCACTGTTCTTAAAGTGATAGTTCACCTATTTTTGACAAAAGAGTCCCGTGGTCAGAGTTCTGGTCAGTTTCTAATGAATATTAAGTAGTTCCAATGGGGTGGGGGCCATTTGGCGTGGCCCAATCATTGAAAATAGATTAATCCACAAAACTAGCGTAATTTGTATTGTTGGCCTATTTCTACCATATAGAGCGAGGTTTCGTTCTGATCAGCTGACTGCAAAGCACCTTGTTTTGGGGAAATACGTTGCAGCGGCGTAGTGATACTGGACACAAAAAATAGTACCATGTGACAGAGGGGTCAAAGTTGAACAAAAGTTGGTCTATTTGGTAGAAATAGGTCAACAATACAAATGAAGCTACTTTTGTGGATTCATCTATTTTTAATGATTGGGCCATGAGCCCCTGCCAAATCACCGGAACTACTTTATATTCATCTAAAACTGACCAGAACTCTGACCACGGGACTCTAGTAATGGATTAATACATTTGTAACCACTATTTTAATGGCAAATATTTCACACAGCTTCATGTAAAAAATAGGTGAACTATCAATTTAAGTTCTGTTCGGATTCACTTCACCTTCGTTCTGTTAGCGGGTCATTTTGACAAGGGGGATATTTGGTTTCAAAAACAATACTAATATACATTTTAGAACAAAACTTCTAAAATGAACTAGTTCAGTTCCATAGTTCATAATTCCACATTTTGAACTAAAGTTCATGGTTCCCCAAAATGAACAATTTTTCTCAATTATAATGATTTATTTGAAAGCTATTGAATCCTTTTTCTTTTCCAGTACAGAAATGAAATGACAGTTTATGCTTGTGACAGATGAGGGTGCATGCTGCCTTGTGGTAGATATAAACTGTACAGTATCTAACAGCTATGTCTGTAGTGGTGTAGATAACAGAATTTAGACCAGTGGTTCGCACACTTTTTAGCTCAAGAAAGACCCAAAAGAGAAACTACAAGCTCTTCGCACCACGTTGCACATTGTTAAAGCCAGGAATTCAAATGTACTAGTCTAGTGGGCCTATAGCCTACGGTAAATGTCAAAAGAGGGACTCACACACACACACACACACACACACACACACACACACACACACATACACACACACACACACACACACACACACACACACACACGCACGCACGCACACACACACACACACACACACACACACACACACACACACACACACCACACACACACTCTTGGTTTACATATGTTGTGGGGAGATTACATAGACTTCCATTCATTTCCTGTGGCCTAACCCTAACCCTAACCCTAACCTTTGTGGGGACCTACTATTTGGTCCCCACAATGTCTATTTCTCCAATTCTTCATTACTTGTGGGGACATTTGGTCCTCACAAAGTAATAAAAACCTGTCCGTCCACACACACACACACACACACACACACACACACACACACACACACACACACACACACACACACACACACACACACACACACACACACACACACACACACACACATTTCTGCCCCTTCTCGCTGCTAGAGGGAGCTACTAGGGATATATACAGTAGGTCATAGAGTACGCCTACATTAAGGTCTGTTTGACTGTAGACGAAGCCTCATGCAGTCAAGTGCAGTCACACATCTTGAAATGTCAAATAGAAATGGTCACTGCACTTATTACACACGTGTAGTTTTTCTTCTGGCGTTCTTCTCAGAAGGTAAGTTAAATCATTTACATGTGTTAGGTATTGGCCTAAAGATGATGGTGCTCAAATTTGACTTGGTATGATTAATTATTCAAAATAAAGTGACATCTGCATATAGTTTATGTGGGGTGGGAGCGGTATTTCTTCTGTGTATGCATGGATGTATTTGTTGCAATGTTCCCTCTAATTTTTTTTCGGTCTGAGCAAACACTCCAACCTTCTGAGCACAACTTGAGCACTGATGAGCAAATATGTCGAGTGCACAAGTGTATACTGCGTCAGTGCGCCAAGTCATGTCAAGTTATGGCTTCTTCAAATTTAATTACAGAATAAGTAATAGCGGTTCGACTACTGTTAATAAACTGTAGGCTACTATAGGACAGTTCAATTTAAAAAGACGGGGGGAAAAGGGTTTTATATCCATTATTATTCAGTATTAGGCCTACAGACTGATTTCCCCCCTTGGGATAATAAATCTATCTATCTTATATAGTATATACACATGTTGACAGCATGTTGTGTAAATACAATACAAACAATGGGCCTAAATATGAGTCAAAATAACAATACATTGACATATTGACATTGACACATCTAAAGAAGTGTCATTATTGTGGGCTCGCCAGTACCTGGCGAGCACACTTTAGATGTTGTCATTATTTATCTATCAGGCAGTCATACTGTAGACGGGAACTTCGGTTCCTTTCTACTCCTACATACTTAGTGAGAAAATGAAAATAAAAACATCGATGTGTTCGGTTTACAGTGGCGAAGTGTGCTATTATTGTGGGCTCGCCAGTACCTGGCGAGCACACTTTAGATATTGTCATTATTTATTTATTTATTTATCTAGTAAGTAGACGGGATTTTCGGTTCCTTTCTACTCCTACATACTTAGTGAGAAAATGAAAATAAAAACATCAATGTGTTCAGCTTACAGTGGGGAAGTGTGCTATTACTTTTTACAGCAATCGGCCAAATGGTGGCGCTGTAGGAAGCCTTCGAAAGTACGATCTTTGAACAGGTATAGCTCATGCTGTGTTATACATACAGCCATGAAACCTGTATACACGTATGCGTCTCCTCATGCCGAACAACTTTTACCCTCTAACTTTTGACCTCTGACCTTTAGGTCTCCCACAATTCGGAATAATATGAAAAACAGTAAAAATCTATCTCCTCCTGGGTTTTTTTTGTTACGCGCACGAAACTTTTTTCACATGAACTTTGGACCAATACGGTGAGATTGATCAACCAGATTTTTTTTAAAGTGAAATATAATTTTTTAATAATTCAATCAATATTGCGGTTTTATGCAAATTATTCTTCGGTCTCTAAATCATACATGCAAAGTTACACGTTCATGGCATTTGGCAAAGATGTAGAGGGTTAGTCAAAGTATCACTGAAACCAATTTTATTCCAATCGGCCAAAGGGGGGCGCTATACGAAGCGTTTGAAAATTCAAACTTCAAACGGGCATAAGTCATGACTCGTTTCATTTGAAGACATGCAACTTGTTACACGCGTGCTTTGACTCGAGCGGAAGACATCTGTGTCGTTTTTAAGTAAGCTCCGCCCTTCGATTTTCCGCCACTTTGAGCAGTTTGTAAAACGCGTAAACCCGCTTTTATTCTGGAATTTTCGCGTCACGTGCACAAAACTTTTTTTACGTGAACTTTGGACCGATATCTAAAGATCTGTCAGATCGGATTTCTTTAACATTGAAACATGCTTTTTTAAATAATTCAAACAATATTGCATTTTTATGCAAATTATTCTTCTGCCTCTAAAACATACAAGCAAAGTCACATTTTCATGACAAAATAGTGTAGAGGGTTAGTTCAAATATCACTGAAACCAATCTTACCCCAAATGGCCAAAGGGGGGCGCTATATAATTTTGAGCAGTTTGTAAAACGCTTAAACCCGTTTTTATTCTAGGATTTTTTTTGCAATTTGCATGAAACATTCTACACGCAATCTAAGGACCTTTATCTAACATGCCTATGAAGTGCACACAAAAAAATTATAAAATAATAATAATAAATATAGCTGCAAGCAGCGATAAAGTGTCCAAAGCCAAAAACACCTCAAATCATGAACACAGCCTGGGATGTGCGTGAAATCTTGCAAGCACATTCCCAATAGGTCAAGGAACAGATACCAACCTTCTCACATTGGCCTGTTATAGCGCCACCAGCGGGTCAACTTTTGCACAACACATTTTTGGAACAAAATGGACCAATCTTTGACGTCAGTAACGTCAAAGAGAGCACTGCCTGCGATCTTGACATTTTGTGCTTTTATAGCCATTGTTTTCTGGCTTGAAGCGAGCCCACAATTGTTTCGAAGGAACAATATTTTTCTAGTTTTTTTAAGCAATCGGACAAATGGTGGCGCTGTAGGAAGCCTTCGAAAGTGCGAACTTTGAACAGGTATAGCTCATGCTGTGTTTGAGTTACAGCCATGAAACCTGTATACACTTATGCGTCTCCTCATGCCGAACAACTTTTACCCTCTAACTTTTGACCTCTGACCTTTAGGTCTCCCACAATTGGGAATTATATGAAAAACAGTAAAAATCTATCTCCTCCTGGGATTTTCGCGTCAAGTGCACAAAACTTTTTTCACATGAACTTTGGACCAATACGGTCAGATTGATCAACCAGATTTTTTTTAAATTGAAACATAATTTTTTAATAATTCAATTAATATTGCGGTTTTAAGCAAATTATTCTTCTGCCTCTAAATCATACATGCAAAGTTACACGTTCATGGCATTTGGCAAAGATGTAGAGGGTTAGTCAAAGTATCACTGAAACCAATTTTATTCCAATCGGCCAAAGGGGGGCGCTATACGAAGCGTCTGAAAATTCAAACTTCAAACGGGCATAAGTCATGACTCGTTTCGTTTGAAGACATGCAACTTGTTACACGCGTGCTTTGACTCAAGCGGAAGACATCTGTGTCGTTGTTAAGTAAGCTCCGCCCTTCAATTATCCGCCATTTTGAGCAGTTTATAAAACGCGTAAACCCGCTTTTATTCTGGAATTTTCGCATCACGTGCACAAAACTTTTTTTACGTGAACTTTGGACCGATATCTAAAGATCTGTCAGATCGGATTTCTTTAACATTGAAACATGCTTTTTTAAATAATTCAAACAATATTGCATTTTTATGCAAATTATTCTTCTGCCTCTAAAACATACATGCAAAGTCACATTTTCATGACAAAATAGTGTAGAGGGTTAGTTCAAATATCACTGAAACCAATCTTACCCCAAATGGCCAAAGGGGGGCACTATATAATTTTGAGCAGTTTGTAAAACGCTTAAACCCGTTTTTATTCTAGGATTTTTTTTGCAATTTGCATGAAACATTCTACACGCAATCTAAGGACCTTTATCTAACATGCCTATGAAGTGCACACAAAAAAATTATAAAATAATAATAATAAATATAGCTGCAAGCAGCGATAAAGTGGCCAAAGCCAAAAACACCTCAAATCATGAACACAGCCTGGGATGTGCGTGAAATCTTGCAAGCAGATTCCCAATAGGTCAAGGAACAGATACCAACCTTCTCACATTGGCCTGTTATAGCGCCACCAGCGGGTCAACTTTTGCACAACACATTTTTGGAACAAAATGGACCAATCTTTGACGTCAGTAACGTCAAAGAGAGCACTGCCTGCGATCTTGACGTTTTGTGCTTTTATAGCCATTGTTTTCCGGCTTGAAGCGAGCCCACAATTGTTTCGAAGGAACAATATTTTTCTAGTTATGAATAAAATACAGTCCAAAAGCACTGTGTGTAGCCTACTGTATGTGCCAATGTAAGCATGCATGCGAAAATTTGGTATAGGCCTACCATTTCACACTCAATTTAAATTAACACTGGCTTTTGACCTTGTAGATTGCTTTCCCAAAAATTAAATCATATAATATGACCTAAGCTAGCCCATAACCTTACAGAGAGGTGGACTCTCTCCCTAACCCTAACCCAATTTATATTTTTTATAAAATCAACAAGTTAATTTAACTCTGAGTGTGGGGTTCCATTTGTACACTCTGAGTTACATAAGGGTCCATTTGGTTCCTAACTTTTGCTGGGGACCCCTGGAACTACCTCAAGATCCCCGGGGGTCCCCAGACCCAATTTGGGACCAATGCATTACAGGACTGGAGTTATTTTTGTTACTGTAACTCGTCGTGAAGGTGAGACGCCAAGTCAGCTCCAGAGAAACATTGCAGTTTATATAGTTCATACCTGGATGCTGGATGGAGGAGTAGTGTGTAGGCTACTGTAGGTCTAATCTCTGCTGTGCACAGGCGGGGGATTTCTTTATGAAATTGCACATTAGCAACCATGGTCCTTTAGTTTGAGCTTCTGATACGTGAAGCAAAGCACATGCGTTTGTTTTGTTTTGGTAGCCTTCCCTACAGCCACGCTGTTGCTAACGTATGAACACATAGAAGATGTAACTGAGAAGGTTTTATGACGGCAATAAAACAATTTAGTCCGAAGAAGTCTGTGTTTACCACACGTGCCTGCGTGCATGTGTGTGTGTGTGTGTGTGTGAGAGAGAGAGAGAGAGAGAGAGAGAGAGAGAGAGAGAGAGAGAGAGAGAGAGGAGGGGGGGAGTCGAGCGAGAATCGAGTCGAGTGACGGAGACAGCGAGAGCGAGAGGGAGAGAATTTGGAGAGAGGGGGGAGGCAACCAAGGCACTGAAAGAGAGAGAGAGAGAGAGACCTAGCGCTGCCTATGTTAAGCATGCATATAGCAGGCAGACAGAGTCTGAGTACACAAAATAATGAACTGCTGCGTTTCACAAATCTATTGGTGTTAATCTGCCGTGCGCTACGAAGATTTGTCGTGCGCGACACCCTGCAAGCAAGCCTGCACTGGCCCTGTCCAGGCCCACTTAGGGCTGGCCAAACGGCCCCCTGTAAGCGGCCCACACTGGGCCCCAGAGGTTTTGAACATCGGCAAAGTGTTGGCCCCAAAGTGCTGGGCCTGCGTAGGCAACCCTTACTTAGCCCTCACATTGTGAGGGCTTAGTAAGGGCTGCCCTCACAAGCCTACACCGGGCCGGCATAGGCCCACTTGGGGTCCTGAATAGGCAGCCCTCACTTGGCCCTCAGTAAGCCCTATTTACTGCCCTAACTAGGCCCTCACTATGCCCACAATGGTTTTGTAGTCTATTTCCTCTATTGCACCAATAATTATGTTTAAACCATTTCAACTACTGTAACTTACATTCACTTTAGGAAAACAAATACTATTATTCTATTCATCTAAAATGTATAAAAAATAAATAACACTAGTAAAAGGGATTAAAATCAATGTATTTATTAAATGCAAAACAAATATAAAACAACACAACATATACATTTAGTAGAACAACATTGGGGTTTCCATTTTCAATACTTTTACTTCACCATCTTAAAAGGCAGACATTATACTTTTATTCCACTACAATCATTTTAAAACTTTAGTTACTAGTTACTTATTAGATTTTGATTATTATTAAAAACATACATTGACCACCTCAGCCCTATATACATTCCGGCCATTTGAAAAAAGAGCTCTACAAGCCTGTGATGTGACACACAGTGAGCTAATAGATCTGCAATTTTCAAGATCTTATACATTTAAAAACTTGTGAAATGGGACATCCAGCATAATGAGTACATAATGAGCAACTGTGGGTAATAAAAAAGAAGAAAAAAAAATAGAAAATACAATGTCTGAATAGCACAGTCTAACTTTGCAGCTTATTGTCAAGTGTTGATCTGGGTGGGGTGGATTGTGATTAAGGTCAACCAATAAACTGGAACGAAGGACCCAGAATATTAAGATTGTGTGATTGATTTCAAACAACAACAAAAGCACACACATTTTTAACAAATCGTTTTTTTTTTTAAAACAAACTATAAACAACAACAAAACAACCAACCTCCAGTCAGCCGTCAACGGCGAGTCCCCTATACCACCAGCCCACCTTGTGACTTGAGCCATGAGTAAATTTTCCAGGATGTTTCTTCTCATACTGCTCACAACCATTACACAGGCTTGTCCTTTCTCATGGCTGAATTCATCTGGAAATATATAAAACATAATTATTATATTATCTCCATTTGAATTATTATATTATCTGCGTGTGTGTGTGTGTGTGTGTGTGTGTGTGTGTGTGTGTGTGTGTGTGTGTGTGTGTGTGTGTGTGTGCGTGCGTGCGTGCGTGCGTGCGTGCGTGCGTGCGTGCGTGCGTGCGTGCGTGCGTGTTTGAGTGTGAGACACACACATAGTGCTAACATGTTTATACTTCATTCCCATTGAAAAGCTTTGACAGAATCCACAGGTAGAATTAAACTTTCGTTGACCATGCCCTAAGGAACAAACAATAATCAATTTAATTCAAAAGCTCACCGTGCTTGGAGTGTCCTTGGAACTGTGACACAGGAACTCTTCAACTATGGCTTGGATTGGCTTTGTCCCATTTTCTTGTATCCACTGTACCCTATAGATGGAGGTCTGCAAAATGTATCGGCCGAACTTATGTTGTTTTTCAGCCACTCTGACATTTGCAGGACTTGCTCTGCAGTTACATCTGATTCTGTGATGAGCAGAGAAAAGAATACATTCTCACTTAGAAAATAGTGGTAGATGAAGACATCCAAGTTCTTTGTTGCAAAGAGCATACAGTCATCCACTTCGAAATGCAAGTGAGTTGAATATACTACGTTGTATTGACACCTTGATCTTGCTGTACCTGGCAGGATGACTCGGGTCTCTTGTGGTGAATTCAACTGCCTGCCCTAGCGCTGTCGGCACCTTTTCCAGACATTGTGGAGGTGCTCCTCCAGATACCCTGATGCTGGTTTATGACTCCTCCCCGGGGTGAACCATTCATCTTAAAGTAAAGGAAATAAGCAGAAAGGAACACGCACACGTTAGGAAACAACAGGCAGCAACACCAAGTTGACAATGTGTGTTCATAATTTGCTTTGTGCATTATATAGGATATAGTGTATAGTAGTTAGTCTAGCTCCGGTAGACAATCCACCCATGTTAAAACAAGGTGATATATACTGCAGTTAGCGGCATTAGCATATAATCTGGCTAAGTCAGGCTATATAGTAGTAGATTTACTTACATAGCATGTGCCCTGACAGTCCCTCAGGCATGGAAATTGATCCACTATCGATAATGCCAGGGTTGCCTTCATAGCTGAAGTTGGACTTACTGTAGACAATAGATATATAAATGCTACTAAACAACATAAACTATTAATTGAAAACAGTCCTTACAAAATATTTTATGTAAAAAGCTTTTTGAAATGGATTGCTTGGATGGAACCCTACAGTATGTGGTTCACATAAGTGGAAATGTATCTACCACTAGTTAAAAAAATGCTTAATCTTGATTGATACTCACTTCTCTCCGAAGCGCTCCTCCATCAGGTGGGCATACAGTATATGGACCATTGATATAGAGATTGATCAGGAGAGCTTCTTCTGAAGACCACAAAACAAACATTTCCCATCATCTATTTTGCTGAAGATCTAACAGATATTTTTAATAAAAAAGAGAAGGCAAAATAAATTAAAACTACAGAACATTAATTTCAAAATGTAGACTAGACCACCCTCCCCTCCCTACAGTCAATGAAGCAAGGCTGCAAAGCTGCCCACACAGACAAAGTGAACTTACAAATGTTGCTCCATCTTCCACCAAAGCTCTTTGCTGGTCTGTAGGCAATACTGGTTGTGGTTCTGGTGCTGGTAAGGGCTGCAGCAAAATAGTAAGCTCTGGTGTGGGGCTAGAATAATAGAAAAGTATAAAAGTATGAAAAGAAAATTATTAGCACCAGGGTCAGAGCTACATTGTTAAAATGATAATAAAAAAAAAACATTTGCACAAAACACTGCATACACTTACTATACAGTATAGTTCACCCTGTAATCCAGTGGTTCTCAATGTGTGGGTCAGGACCCTTCAGGGGATCTAAGCTCACAACACCAGTTTGCGGTTGAACTTCTGAGCTTGTAGATCTGCCACTTTCACAATAATTACCAATGGAACCGAATCAAACAGTCCATGTGCTTGTCAGGGTGTGGGGGTCCCCAATTCAAATATAATATTTTTAGGGGGTCATCAATTCAAATGTGATTATTTTGTCAGGTCCCCAGTTCAAAGTGGGGTCACAGTTGCATGAAAAGGTTGAGAACCACTGCTGTGATCCATGTTTAAAATGCATGTCACGTGGCTTAGACCAGAAGTTAACTACAGGCCCCAGCTTCCTGATAGTAGCCTAAGGAGCAATTCCCAGTTTTGAGGGAAAAAAAGAAAAAAATCCTTTATCCCCAAATACCTTAACTGATAACTACATTTTGAAACACACATAACACATTTTGTCTCTTTAGACCTACTCTGGTGTACCTCAAGCAGGCGTCGTTGAAATTTCAGCCGTGGCCCAATTAAGGAGATAAACAGTATGAGGGATGCCAAGCTTTCCCCATCCAGGAGAAAGAAGCACTCTGTGTCAATCCATTGCTCTGCAAAATATTGTTTTAACAGAGACACAAACTGTTTTTACTAGCTGTTTTTAAAGGCTGTCTGTTTCAAAGGGATAATGTGGTTATCTAATATGAGATAAATGCCTACAACAGTCATGTGTACTATTGTACATTCAGTAAAATGCATTCAGTAAAATACAGTACATACCTACAAAACACGTGACCCACTCAGTCAGATTCCATGTAGGCTATATGGTTATCTTTGACAAACTCATCCAACTTTAGGAAAAGAAGTAAGGAACAGAAAAATATTTAGGGCAACATAAGATGGTGTGTGAGTGTGCACAAATTGTTAGCCATTTCTCACTAGTTTTGACACAAACCAAACTATAGCTGGCTAACAAATAATTCACTTGTTGCCACACTGTTTTATAACTTGCTAATTTAGCTATATATGTATTTGACACAACAAGGTTAAGCTTTATTTATGCTCCATTGCACAATGTATTTGTTACCCGAAAATAGCAGATACACAAGCTCACAAAGTTTACAATAATAACTTGGTGTAACTCTGGGTCAACAGCTGGCCAGCTATGGCCAAAGTTAGCAAGTTGAGTTAGCTAAGTTAGCAAATGCCAATATCCACCCTTTGTGGTTTGTGTGAACAATGCTAAGAGAAATGAAAGAACAGAAAATTATTTATCTTATTATCTTATTGGCTATTGTCTTATATTAATGTCAAAAGCAGGTCCTTACTGTACTATTTCACCATTAAATAGCAGCCATGTCCAAATCACTGGTTCATCTCCTCCTGTCATTTGCTGCTGTCCAGTGGTAGTGAATGAAAAGGCGGGAACAATAAATGAATACATAAAAAAAGGTGAAAAGAGCGGCAAGTTTTGGGGGCTGCCCTCAGTACGCCCGTTTAAGCCCATAGCAAAGTTCTACCTTTGGGCCCAATGCAGTTTTTGTGTGGGCAGCCCACATCATTTGCCGCTCTTTTCACATGTACGGGCTGCCCACAGTACGCCCATGGTTAGCCCATGATGAATCAACAGCTGTGGGTCTTATTTGGGCAATCCAACTATGGGCCTGTGCAGGTAAAGTGAGGGCTGGCATTGCCCTCACTGCCCACACATAGCCTGCAGTGGCCCCCCTGCGGCTTGCTTGCAGGGCAGCGTCCTGAGTTGTGCGCGGGCGCGCATGCGCGCAGCTTAGAGGGAATTTTGTTGTATTGTTTTGTTTATTGTACTTGGGGGTTGATAAAGGGGTGATAAGGACAACAACAAGATGATGTATCTCTATAGGGTTTTATCCGTCTAATAAAGATGCTAGTCGACACAATGTTAAAGCATTATCGTAACAGTATGAAAGACTCCATGTTGATATTAAAGGAGCTATAGTCAACTTTTTCTTGAAAAACGGACGCTAAAATAAAATGTTTTCGAAAATATTTTATAAAAAAGATTAAGCAAACATGACCACAAAAAGCGTAAAATAATGATAAAATAATGAAGCTTAATCTTTTTTATTAAATATTTTCGATTTATTTTATTTTAGCGTCCGTTTTTCAAGAAAACGTTTATATAGCTCCTTTAATATGAATATATTATCGTAGCAAGACACATCTTTAATGCCCCAGCTTTAGATTCACTACAGTACATATTCCAAATCCCTATTTCTAGAGATACAATTGTTAGAATACTAGCAATTAGAATAGAAGAGAAAACTGCTTGTGGAGCAAGTAATGGATGGAGCTGGCAGTTAATCTTCGCTCTGACCACCACCCTGCTTGCTGCTGGCTGTCATCACAACAGGTGTTGTGCAAAAACTGTATTGTCAGTAATTGTTTGCCTACCGCCGGAGCACATAAAGACAGTTTTAAGCTATATTGTCCATCTGTTTAGCCTGTCAACAGCTGCTTTCATCTAGCTCACATGGGCAACTGGCGGCCCGGGGGCCACATGCGGCCCCCACCTTCACTTAATGCGGCCCGCTGGTTAATACTGGAATACTGATATAATATTGATTTCAGCTGTTACAATTCCAAACATGACCTGCTTTAATTCTGTCTATATTAGTAGCTTAATGACTAGTATAGTAGTATTAAAATGTATTTATTTTATGTCCAATGTAGGTATTTGTATTTAGGTTCATAAAGTTAACATGAGTATATAACTAAATGTGTTCAGGATTCAAATATAACAACAAATAATTCAGGATTCCAATTCAAAAGAAGCAAAAATTGTCGATCTACAAGCTCAAAACGCAATCGCAGCACGATGCGTTTTGAGCTTGTAGATCTGCTATTTTTTGCTTCTTTTGTATGAGATACTAGAAAGTAACAAAGTAGGACATAAGCAATATGCAATGTGGCCCTCTGGAGTGAAGGTGGACATATAGTGGCCCTCGCCATCATCAAAGTTGCCCACACCTGATCTAGCTCAAACAGTCAGGCATGACATTCATGGAATTAAAGGGGAATTTATGTTTTGATGAATTAACATAGCATAACAAAAGGAAACCATCTCTTTTGTAGTTATGCAGAACTCTGCATTGCTTTACCTGATCTGCCCCAGATAATAACCAGTGCTTTCTACCAATTTCAATATCTTTAAAGTGACAGTAGTCCTACGACCCATAAAGTGCATTTTACCAGCTGCCAGAAATGGAATGGGACAGTTAAATTAGCAGTAACTGATACAGAACCTACAGAGCGTGCATAGTTTGAAGGACATGAGCAATACATTAGGAATAGATATAGAAACCTTGGTGTGCAGGTTTATCAGAGGTGCAGGGTTCGGTTTTAAGCCAATGCAGAAGTAATAAGAACAACGTTTTCAATCGCTATAGTTTCAAGTCTTATCACACCGCATGATATGCGTTTTTGGTAAATTATGATCCCATACATTTTTAAATTGATGATAAAGCAGGGTACAGGGTGATTGGGTTATACTGATTGAAGACCCACCCCTCGCTTCCCTATACCCACAGGTACAGGTTGTGGTTGCATTGCCGTGGGCATTTTTCACTGAATAGTGTCTTCAAAATAGGTTTGTAGAAACACATAGGCCATATTTTGTTTATCTGCTTTATGGTGTATTCATAATGTTGCTCTGCCAAACCAGGCCTGACAGTAAAATGAGATTAGCTGATAATTATATTTCCTGTCACTCTCAATGTCACTGTAGTGCGTTGTTGCAAGACAGATTGCTGAGTCATCAGCAGATGACGCACGCAAACACGCACGCACGCACGCACGCACGCACGCACGCACGCACGCACGCACGCACGCACGCACGCACGCACGCACGCACGCACACACACACACACACACACACACACACACACACACACACACACACAGTCACACACACACACACACACACACACACACACACACACACACACACACACACATGGGCGCGGATGGGGGGGAGGAGTACCGGGGGATGTCCCCCCACTTTTTTTCAAAAACATATTTTTTTGGGCCTAAAGAAATTCCATATAGAAAATAGATCTACAAGTGTGCGAAGCGAGGTGTTGTCTGGTGGTAGATCTGCTGTTTTCACTAGTTTGGGTCCCGGGCAAACATCTAATTTGCCTTTTGGGTCTAGACTCTTGAGCTACAAAGTTTGGGAACCACTAGCCTATAGTACCCCATGTAGTCTACAGTAGTGTACAGTTGATTGAATGATTGAATTGATTGTTTGAATATGAATTGGTCATAAATGTAAACAGCACAAGGTACAGTCAGACATTAAGGCTTAAAGGATAACACAAAACTGTCCTGGGCACCAGTGTTGTTTTTGACAGATTTAGTTTTAGTCATATTCTTTTTAATAAAATGCCATTTAGTTTAAGTCATAATTTAGTCACCTGAAAAGTTTTAGTTGACTGAATATCATAAGAATTTAGGTGACTAAATCTACAGTTGATTTTGTCGACTAAAATGTATTTTGTCAGGCCTCGATGGCATCGTAATGATTTTACACTTGGTTGTGTGATGAAAATAGCAGATCTACAAGCTCACAACGCGTCGCGCTGTGAGCTTGTAGATCTGCTATTTTCAGCACACCAGAGAGCAACCAAACAGAAAACGACTCTCTTCTCCACCAGTCCCGCCCCAACATTTTAGTGTAGTTTTTATTTTGTTGATGAAATTGTCAATCAAAATGTTGTCTTAGTTTTAGTCATCACAGCTTAATTTTTATTTCGTTTTCATTTAGTTTTCGTCAGTGAAAAAACGCAGTCGACAAACATTTTTCGTCATAGTTTTAGTCAACTGCTGGGCACTCTATTGTGGTCATAAGAGAACATGTTATGTTCTTATAACTGTCACCTCCTCCACTTACAGGTCTAAGAATACAAGCTTAACATGTGTCGCTCCAAGCCAAGTTCTGAGCATGTCGTACACACCCTATAGACTAGTCTGTAAAAAGTGCCCTCTTCAGACCATGAATGATTTTTTTTTTACATTGGTAAAATAAATTCAAATGTCCCCGGGCACTTTCCATATCATAACTGAAGGCTGCATTCAAGAGAATGCAGCATTCAGTTACATTTCTAAAAGGCCCTTTTAGAAATGTCTGCCCCTGCCTCTCTAACATTCTCTGGACGTCCCTGTCTGTGATTATTCTGACGGGCAGCCGAGAGCGCAGGAGGAGGAACGTTTTGTGATGCGAGCTGTGGTGTCGTCGTGGACACTACTGGACAGTAACATACTCACTGCCTGGACAGGTTTGTGTTTGTTGTGTGATGTCATGTCACGGTGATTGTTGAGCTAGGGCTCTGGTTCCAATTTAATTTAGCTCCGGTTCGGACCGGATCCAACCACTATCGGATCCATTTCGGGCTGGGGCTAGAAAATCTGTAGTTTTCTCTGGGCCGGTTCGACTCGGTCCAAATTTCCTCGGTTCCATTTCGGCTCGGATCCCATTTTTTGGACCCGTGCTACCCTCTAATGCAGATATAGGCTTTATGAAAAAGACATTCAAAGAACCTATCATTGATCTGCAGCTACTCAGTGAGGGGTATATAGTATATAAACTGATTGTTTGGTGATTAAATGTCCTTGAGCTTTATGGGATTACGGTCACATATTGAGGAGGTGTCTGTTCAGCCTCTTAAAGGCATGAATACTGCTTGGTGTAATGTCTCCAACAACAGCAGGGGGCAGGCTGTTCCATGTTGTTATAGCAGAGTGAAGAAAGCTCCTATTGAGGCATTTGGTGTTTGACGGAGGGGTTTCCAGGGTGTAGAAATACACGTAAGTCAGGAATTCAAATTTACTAGTATAGGCCTATAGCCTACGATAAATCAATTTAGGGACTTTTGAGAGTCATTTTTATCAGTGGAAACATACATGACTCCCACAAAAAAAATCTATATTTAACACGCACGCACGCACACGCACACGCGCACACACACACACACACACACACACACACACACACACACACACACACACACACACACACACACACACACACACACACACACACACGCTGCTAGAGGGAGCTCTAGGGATATATACAGTAGGTCATACAGTACGCCTACATTAAGGTCTGTTTGACTGTAGACGAAGACTCATGCAGTCAAGTGCAGTCACACATCTTGAAATGTCAAATAGAAATGGTCACTGCACTTATTACACACGTGTAGTTTTTCTGCTGGCGTTCTTCTCAGAAGGTAAGTTAAATCATTTACATGTGTTAGGTATTGGCCTAAAGATGATGGTGCTCAAATTTGACGGGTTAGTATGATTAATTATTCAAAATGAAGTGACAACTGCATATAGTGGGGTGGGAGCAGTATTTTGTCTGTGTATGCATGGATGTATTTGTTGTATTGTTTTGTTTATTGTATTTGGGGGTTGATAAAGGGGTGGTAAGGACCCCCTCAACAACACGATGATGTATCTCTATAGGATTTTATCCATCTAATAAAGATGCTATAGTCATCAAAATGTTAAAGCAGCATCGCAAAACAGGATGGGTGAAAGACTCAATGTTGATCTTAAAGGAGCTATAGTCAACTTTTTCTTGAAAAATGGACGCTAAAATAAAAATAAGGCTTCGAAAATATTTTATAAAAAAGATAATATGTGTTTCTATTCAAAAATGACCACAAAAAGCTTAAAATAATGATAAAATAATGAAGCTTAATCTTTTTTATACATTTTTTTTTTATTTTAGCGTCCGTTTTTCAAGAAAAAGTATATCTAGCTCCTTTAATATGAAGATATTATTGTAGAAAGACACATCTTTAATGCCCCAGCTTTAGCTTCACTACAGTACATAGTACTTACTTGTGGAGCAAGTAAAGGATGGAGCTGACGGTTGATCTTCGCTTTGACAACACCCCTGCTTGCTGGCTGTCATCACAAAAGGTGCAAAAACTGTAATTGTTTGCCAACCAGTTTCAAGCTATTGTTCTTCAGTGTCCATCTGTTTAGCCTGTCAACAGCTGTTTTATCTAGCTCAAACAGGCATGACATTTATGGAATTAAAGGGGAAATAATTTTTTGATGAATTAACATAGCATAACAAAAGGAAACCATCTCTTTTGTAGTTATGCAGAACTCTGCATTTCTTTACCTGATCTGCCCTAGATAATAACCAGTGCTTTCTCCCAATTGCAATATCTTTAAAGTGACTGTAGTCCTGCGACCCATAAAGTGCATTTTACCAGCTGCCAGAAATGGATGGACAGTTAAACTAGCAGTAACTGATACAGAACCTACAGAGCGTGCATAGTTTGAAGGACATGAGCAATACATTAGAAATAGATATAGAAACCTTGGTGTGTACTATTAATGTGCAGGTTTATCAGAGGTGCAGGGTTTGGTTTTAAGCCAATGCAGAAGTAATAAGACCCCTTGGGTCGTGCGTGCCCCTTGGGACGTGCGTGCGAGTCAGGTGGACCCTCCCACTTTATAAATGCCATCTGCGCCCCTGCACACACACAGGCTGCTTAATTCAGCACCTGGCGTGGTGACAGCGGCCGCTACACAGCCTGTAGCCTATAGCACTGTTTCCCAAACAGTGGGTCGGGACCCATTTGTGGGTCACGGACCGTTTTTATGGGTCGCGACTCGACTCACTCGAGTAAAGATTCCATTTTCTTTTCCTACATTAAAAATGGATATATTTTAAAAGTATTTTTGAAGAAAAAAATTATAATTTTATACATAAAAATAAATAAATAAACAAATCTAAGAAATTCCATATAGAAAATAATAATAATTAAGAAGTAGTGAACATAGCCGATCTACAAGCGTGCGAAGCGACGTGTTGTCTGCTTGTAGATCTGCTGTTTTCACTAGTTTGGGTCCCGGGCAAACTTCCCTTTTGGGTCTCGACTCTCGAGCTACAAAGTTTGGAAACCACTGGCCTATAGTACCCTGTGTAGTCTACAGTAGTGTACTGTTGATTGAGTGATTGAATTGATTGTTTGAATATGAATTCGTCATAAATGTAAACAGCACAAGGTACAGTCAGACATTAAGGCTTATAACACAAAACTGTCCTGGGCACCAGTGTTGTTTTTGACAGCAAATTTTGATTTAGTTTTAGTCATAGTCTTTTGAATAAAATGTCATTTAGTCATTGGCCTAAAGATGATGGTGCTCAAAAAAAGGGGCGATAAGGACAACAACAAGATGATGTATCTCTATAGGGTTTTATCCATCTAATAAAGATGCTATAGTCGTCAAAATGTTAAAGCATTATCGCAACAGCATGAAAGACTCAATGTTGATATTAAAGGAGCTATAAACTTTTTCTTGAAAAACGGACACTAAAATAAAATGTTTCGAAAATATTTTATAAAAAAGATTAAGCTTCATATATGTGTTTCTATTCAAACATGACCACAAAAAGTGTAAAATAATGATAAAATAATGAAGCTTAATCTTTTTTATTCAATATTTTAGTGCATAGTTTGAAGGACATGAGCAATACATTAGAAATAGATATAGAAACTTTGGTGTGTACTCTTAATGTGCAGGTTTATCAGAGGAGCAGGGTTCAGTTTTAAGCCAATGCAGAAGTAACTAGAAGCAGTGCTCTTCCGAGCACAGGTCTCCACCAGGCCAGGCGTCCTGGTGGTGCTATAATAGGCCAATGTAAAAGGGGAGGCATTTGTTCTTCGCCAATCTTAGACCTTTCATGGCAGTCGGACGCTGCATGCATGACTTGAGGCATTGTGTTCCAAAAATGTGTTTTGCTAAAGTCTACCTGCTGGTGGCGCTGGTGGCGCTCCAAAACGGAGCAATCCTGCAAACTTTGAAGCCAATATTAGCCAATTAGGATGGAATATGAAATATCAGAGGATTTGTGGACAAAATCTCTAAGAGTAGTGTACATGTGGCCCATGTGAAAAATGTGGGGCAGAGGTTTTGAATTGGCATCCAGGGAGTGTGTGTGCTCAGTTTGGCAGCGACCGGGCCAACGCCTCCGGAGATTAGCTGGTAACAAACATTATGGACGGACGGACACAGACACGGACGGACGGACGGACTGTCGGACGGAGGCGAAAACATACTGTCCCCCATGCCTTCGGCTGGTGGAGACAATAAGAACTACGTTTTCAATCGCTATAGTTTCAACTTTGCTCACAGAGCATGATGTGTTTTTTCTTTTATTTCATTTATTTATTTATTTATTTTGTAAATTATGATCCCATACATTTTTTAATTGATGATAAAGCAGGGTACAGGGTACAGTGGCTTCGAAATGGGTTTGTAGAAACACATAGGCCATATTTTGTTTATCTGCTTTATGGTGTATTCATAAGTTGCTCTGCCAAACCAAGCCTGACAGGAAAATGAGATTAGCTGATAATTACATTTCCTGTCACTCTCAATGTCACTGTTGTGCGTTGTTGTCAGACAGATCGCTTAGTCATCAGCAGATGACCACTAATTCGATTCCCAAGAAGACGTCTATCACATCTGACAGCTTCATTAAGTATGCCTGGTTGTCATGGTGGGTGGTGACCCAGCTGAAGTTACCACACCCACAGTGTTGGGTGAATGGTAAAAGGGGAGGGTATGATTATATGATGTCACTCTATCTGTGTTTTTGGATTTGCACTTTTGACCCACAAGGTGGCAGCCTCGAGGAAGAAACACAAAATAGAAAGGGAATACATAATTGCTCATAACAACCAGACCAGGGGGTCTAATGAAATACTATCAACCTCCTAGACACATGAAAACCAGAAAAAGTACAAAACTATGGCACCACCTCTTTAATTAAGTGTTTATTTAGATAGGACACCATACGTGCGGTATTATTTTCAAGCAGTACAGGATACATTGTCAAATAAAGTGCAGGATTGATTATGAAGGGTCGTAAGTTTATCAAGTAACACTTTTTTCAGATTTAGATAAGTAGGAATCTCTTTTTGCTAATGGAAGGTTATTCCATGTTGAACAACCTTGTAGCCTACTCGCTCTAGTTGTAACTGTACTTGGACAGTTTTTTCCCCCCGTGTACACCAAATCTCTTTGCTCAAAATAGCAGATATACAAGCTCACAACGCGTCGCATGTCGATCTGCCATTTTTGGCAAATGCTTCCCTCTGCTTGCTGGAGTTCAAGGAGAGGGAACTCTCTCTCTCTCTCTCTCTCTCTCTCTCTCTCTCTCTCTCCCCCCCCCCCCCCCCCCCCCCCCCCCCCCCCCCTCACTCTCACACACAGTCATACTGACTCAGTCAAACCACAGTAAAATGCTGAATAGAGATACTCAACTTACTCACACAATTTTCCTACTAATATTCTTCCTAGAAAGTAACTTAAATGAATTGCATTTCATTATATTCTAGCTAAATTGTTTTAGGTACTGTAGGATAAGGTTAGGTTAGCTGCCACTCAATTTATATAGCAGGCTTAGCTTTGGATTCGACTGTCGTAGTTTTATTTTATCGAGTCTGACTTTTACATTTGTATCTAGCAAAAGCAACGTAGATGAACTGTAATGACTGTCTTGATCCACGAAGGCTGAGAGATAGGCTCTAAATTTGACTCACCCCCGTTATTTTCATGACGTCACACGCACGTTGCTTGACCTACACTAACTGGATTTAGCAGACCATTAACATGCATCCAGGCTCGTGTTAATGCCGCTGGCGTGAGACCTATACAGCTTTTGTAAAAGTTGTGAACTTAAGGGTTGTTTTACATAAACACGGACATCGATGCATGTGCATGCGTGGGCTCCTTTTGATAAGACTATTATGACTATGTTTTTTTTCGGAGGTAGTTCCACTGAAAATCCCCTCCTCGCCCCCGTCTATAGCAGGCCAGTTACAGTACGCTATAATAAACATTTTCTCAGAGGATGTTTAGACAGTTCTAAAACGTCCTCTGAAAAAATGTAAACTTTAAACCATTGGTTATCAAAGGAGTCCTTGAGGGAGTTCCAGGGAGTATCAACAAAAATATGTGGTTAGGAACCAAATGGACCCTGATGGGTCTCATAGGCGATTCTAGCCTCTTCTAGCAGGAGGTGCAAGACAGGCTGTGCTCCTCATGCACGCACACCAGCACGTGCGAAAATTCTCGGGTTTTGTACGGTTTATCCTGTTGTTTTAATGGGTTTCTAAGGTTTCTTTTTTACCTAATTGCAAACACAATATAAACAAAAACGGGTGCTTTTAGTTTTTCTAGACACTATGAGCATATGATTTATTTACTTATTTTGCAACAACTTATGTGTAAAATACATTTACTTACTTGAGTACTGACTGCACTTGTAGGTATTTGTACTTTACTTGAGTATGTCCAATTTCCAGTACTTTAATCAGCCTATTGCTTAGTAAAACAGACCTGATTTGCACTGTACTTGATGAGTTCTTTTTCCATCTACGACAACTCTCTTCAACAAAAATTGCAGATCTACAAGCTCACAACGTGTCACGTTGTGACGTGTTGTGAGCTTGTAGATCGTCTATTTTTGGTGAACCTTCCCCCCAGAATATAGATACCTTTATTATCCCAATGGGGAAAATCAGTTGCCCAGAGGCAGCATAGAATAGGCAATAGTGCCCTGAGTCAAAAAAGTTTGAAAACCCCTGCTATATTGGGTCACCCCAGCAAATGTTTTATCCTGATTTAATCTGTTTTATCCTGATCAAGCTCATGACCATAACTGTCTGTGTTGATGACTGACCTCATGATGAGGAGTCTAAAAGAAATTAAGTTATATAAAATACACATGTAACCTTCTGTAAGAGAAAGTGTTCTTTTGATCTCAAACAAAGCAATTGTTCTGACTTTGATGTTTGTGTGTTTTGTTTGATAGGCTATGCTTGTGGCCCAAATTGTTTTAAGCCTACTTAACTCATGCAGCAATGTGGCTTACAGTAGTTGCTTCTTTTGGCATTGTTTTAGTAGAACTGTCAGCTCAAAATCTGGCAACGCTGGGTAGTTTTTCTTCAGCTGACATACAGTATAGTTATAACAAGATACGGTCACCCTTTCTTGCCCTGGGCTCCATGTCTCCCCCATGTCATGAATTTAATACCTAGGACTTCCAACGTAAAAAAAGGCCGTAAAAGGACTTATTTGGGATGTTCCTTTTAGGCAGGGTGTTTAACTCCACTTGTTCTGTACTACATTTCTATTGTATTGACTTTACTTGTACTGTTCTCCGTTTTTGTCTAATAACATTTTCAATCAATCAATAATTATTGCGACCGTAAGGTCGCAGTTTAGTATCAAAACCTCCACCGGCCGTCCGTCACGTCCGTCACGTCACACGTCACACCTTTGCCCTGCTCATATCTGGGCTCGTTTGTGTATTGTATGACATCACGCCACATCATCGGCTGAGGACTGTGTGATGTCATCATATCTCCATATATGGAGACATAAGTTGCTCATGCCCAAATATGGGCTGGTGAGGTCAGACTTAGTGTGATGCGTAGGTTATCTCCATATATGGAGATTCAACTTCAATGAGTAACCATGGCAAATCACACCGTACACAAATGACCCTTATATAAGACCGGCATTATCTACCGACAGCTGCTATAAGCCAACCCTGGCGATAAGGTCTGAGTCGAAGAAATGCTTCTTTCCTGGCAAGAATTGCCCCTTTATACTGTAGGGCTCGTTTGTGTATTGTATGAAATCACGCCACATCATCGGCTGAGGACTGTGTGATGTCATCATATCTCCATATATGGAGACATAAGTTGCTCATGCCCAAATATGGGCTGGTGAGGTCAGACTTAATGTGATGCGTAGGTTATTTCCATATATGGAGATTCAACTTCAATGAGTAACCATGGCAAATCACACCGTACACAAATGACCCTTATATAAGACCGGCATTATCTACCGACAGCTGCTATAAGCCAACCCTGGCGATAAGGTCTGAGTCGAAGAAATGCTTCTTTCCTGGCAAGAATTGCCCCTTTATACTGTAGGGCTCGTTTGTGTATTGTATGACATCACACCACATCATCGGCTGAGGACTGTGTGATGTCATCATATCTCCATATATGAAGACATAAGTTGCTCATGCCCAAATATGGGCTGGTGAGGTCAGACTTAGTGTGATGCGTAGGTTATCTCCATATATGGAGATTCAACTTCAATGAGTAACCATGGCAAACTGTCAACTGCCCGTATGTCTTGATAATTGGTAAAACAAACTTTTGGCCTATTTGTGGAGATAAGCGCTTATCTCCCGATTAGGGAGTCTTACTGGTGATGATCCCACTCTAATGCAGTGGTTCTCGAGGGGACCCAAAGCCTGAAATCTTCCGAGGCAGTCCGCTCAGAGAGTGGGCGGGTTATATGGGCTGGAGCCAGGCTAGGGGACCCCCACACTGACAAGGACTTCATGGAATTGTAGGAATTTGAGGCATGACATCAGAACTAATCTTTTTGTAGGACGAGTTGGGAAGGTTTTTCATCTGGCAAGATAATGTACACAAGCTAAAGAAACTGCTGTATTACAATTGTATTCAATATGACTAAAACTAGATCACCAGTGTTGGGAAAGTTACTTTAAAAAAGTAACGTATTACTTTACTAGTTACTTCTCTGAAAAAGTAACTTGTTACGTTACTAGTTACTAAATTATAAAAGTAACTAGTTACTAGTTACCTTACTTTACTTAAAAAAATATATATATAATCAAAACGAAGCATTCTGGAAAAAGTCAGTTACACTTTTTTTTTTTTTTTTTTAGGGGGCTTCAATAATGACCTTATAAAGAAAAAAAAACTCCCTGTCATTGTAGCAATTGTGCATAGAAATGCAGTGGAACAATAAATCTAGTTTAGAAATGTTGACAGGCATAATTCATTGAAGCCTTTTTGATGTGCAACACTTACTAGTTCTCTGAAGGCAACAGACTGCGACTCAAAGGTTGTGATGGAAAGCATCATTGATCAAGCATGTTTCATATCTAGCTAGCACTTGCATCACGTGGCTTGGCAATCAATCTGTTTGGTTCACTCTGGGTGACATGCTGAGGCGTTTTAGCGCCATTTATCTCCACAAAGTTAAAATAATGTTTCCAAGTTGCAAAGCTGCTGTTGTCTCGAGATCTCGCCAGCATTTGGAGACAGGATAACTCTCCGCTCCGTGCCTCTGCATCATGTATCTCTTCACCGTTTATGTGACAATTTGTGTGCGTTGGCTTTGAGTTTGTGTGTATTTTTTAGGACCCGCCCAAGGCCGTCTCTGATTGGCTTAGCCTGAATCTTTAAGCTAGGTCAACCAATCATTGCTCCTCTACAGCGCATCAAGTTAGTGTGCTAAGCCAGGCACTGAGGCACGTCTTTTACTTGACTATGAGTTACCACAGACAGGCAGAGGAAGTTTATGACAGGCAGCAGACAGGGAGACTCCGCTCTGCTGCCGCTCTCAGTCTGCTCTCCGCTGCGTGCGGAGAGAAACAGTTCATTTGGACCACTGAAAGTAACTAGCCACTTTACACCACAGTAACTAGAACGGCGTTATTGAATGGGAAAGGTAACGAGTTACGTTATTAGTTACCGAGAAAAGTAGTTTTGTTACGTAACGCCGTTACAAGTAACGGCGTTCATCCCAACACTGTAGATCACAATGTGCTGTCAAAAATTAACAAGTCCTGTCGACAGTGCAAATCAAGCATGTTTGGTCATGATGACTGTTCCCGAAATGTTGGGGTGCCTTTTATTCATGGCCTAGGGCAGTGGTTCCCAAACTCTTCAGGTCGAGACCAGAAAGAGAGATTAGACATTTGCCTAGGGCCCAAACTAGGGAAAATAGCAGATCTACAAGCACACAACGTGTCGCGTTGCAATCTTGTAGATCAGCTATTTTCACTACTTCTTAATAATTTTGAGACACAAACGTTAGTGTCCCGCGGCCCCTCCAACTTTGGGAACCTAGCTAACCTAACTTTGGGAAGTCTAGGGAGAGAGATAGTATCTGATATCTACTGTAACTAGAGGGGGTCTGGGTTTTTCCTGAAACAAACCGTGAAGGGACCACTCCTACAGCTGCGTGGGTGCCTGCATGGGTGTTGCTAGAGTGATCTCGGCTGTGGGATCTAATTTAGCATGAGGTTGGATTTTCCCCATAACATTGCTGTGTGTGTCGGGGTGACTCTTGACTAGAGTCTTGTCCCTCTAGACAGGCCGTTGGCCCACAAAATGTATTATGCATCCGCCATACAGTCCGCCATGCAAACGGAACGGAATGCAATGAATAAACATGTTTTCGTGAACAGAACAGCTTCTGTTCGTGACATTCAGGGTGCGTAATTACTGACTACAATACTGTATATCACTAGAATTTCGCCCGCCTTCGGCGGGCTCATCCTAGTGCTCGCACGCTTCGCATGCTCACATGCACACACCCACAACTGCTCCAAGCCATGTTGCCCACAAAAAAAGCACTGTTTCTTCATGAATTTTTAGTGTGTGTGTGTCATTAATTAACACACTGATCTAAATGCGCTCTTGTCTCTGTGTGCCGCGCGCACACTCCTCTCTCTCTCTCTCTCTCTCTCTTGCAAATATAAGATTCAGAGAGTTTGGCTTTTAATTAGCATTTTGCACGTGTTGCATGTTATCTGTTAATGTTTTTTTACTGGCCAAGCCCTGTAAGGGGCTTGTAAGCCACTAATGAGAATGTACTCGGGTCGCAGTTACTATCAAAACATTCACTGTCTGTCTGTCTGTCTGTCACGTCACATCACACCACGTCACGTCACGTCACGTCACGTCACGTCACGTCACGTCACGTCACGTCACACTTTTCCCCTACTCCGCCACCGTTGCCCCATCCATACCAAACTTTGCACACACACTCCGTGGCTGCCAAACCACAACCTCCACTCCTCATTTTCCACATGGCCCTCTTGGGTGCATCTCTCCACTCCGACATGTCTCCTTTCCGACATGTCTCCATTCCGACACTAACCCTATCTCTACCCCTACCCTAAACCTTAGGCCCATGGGGAGTGTCGCCACTCCGACAATAAGAAGTCCATTTCGGAGTGGCGACATGTCGGAATGGAGAGAGCCTCCCGGCCCTCTTCTAGAGCCACCATGAGGCCGATTCTTGCAAAACACATTTTTGGACACTGCTCCTCCAGATTTTACCCTAAAATCACGCAAGGCGGTACACAGTATGTCTACAGTCATGTCATCGACATGGATCTGTCCCATTTAGCACCACCATCAGGCTGATTTTTCTAACAAGTGTCGCCTCCTCCCTCTACAGGCCTATCAGAGATTATACAAACCCAGGATCCTGTAAGGACCATGGTGGGAGAGGACGCCCGTTTCACCTGCCAACTCACACAACCTAAGAACGTCCTGCAGGTTACATGGCAGAGAATTATTCCAGGAGGAACAGAGGATGTCGCTACTTCCAACAAACGCTTTGGCACCAAGATCAACCCTCCCTTTCAGGAGAAGGTGGTGTTTGAAGACCCAGGACTGCAGAATAGTACCATAGTGGTCAGAACTGTAACCAGAGCAGACGAGTGCTGTTACAGATGTTTATTTAACGCCTATCCTGAAGGAGCCATTTATAGGAAAACCTGCCTTATAGTTTATGGTAAGATGTGGATCCTGAGAAGCATAATACAAGGCATTGAGTATGGGTGAATAATACAAGTATAGCTACTGTATAGTCTACTTGCCAGAATCTGAACCCTGGCATATTGAGTACACCAAGGTTTTATGTTAGAAATGTTGAGTATGGGTCCCCAGCATGTAGAAACTGCCGGATGCTAACTTGCATATGTTGAGCAATTTTCATAATTTGCATAATTCGATTTATTTAGCATAATCCCCCATAATAATGGATAATATGTCAAAAACTGATTGGCCGATTTGAACAATATTAGAGTGGTTTTGGGGGTTATTGAGGATGCTGAATCCATTTTCTAAATTCAAAATGGCCATTTCAAACCGGAAATGGCCTTATACCAACTTAAAGTGGGGTGATTTTGATACTTTTTTGTTGATTTTCCAATTGGTATATGGCCATTTCCGGTTTAAAACGGCCATTTTGAATTTAGAAAATGTCAGAAATGGATTCAGCATCCTCAATAACCCCCAAAACCACTCCAGTATTGTTCAAATCGGCCAATCAGGTTTTGACATATCCATTATTATGGGGGATTATGCTAAATAAATCGAATTATACAAATTATGAAAATTGCTCAACATATGCAAGTTAGCATCCGGCAGTTTCTACATGCTGGGGACCCATACTCAACATTTCTAACATAAAACCTTGGTGTACTCAATATGTCCGGGTTCACAATGGGGCTCTATGGGCTGGCAAGTAGACTAGTATACTGTACGTTATTTTATTTTTTACAAAATGAGACCAAGAACTAAAGTCCAGCCAAATTAAATAATTCTGTTCATTTTATGCAACTATTTAAAATCCTTTGTGTGCATGCAATAATACCATACACATACATAGTGATACTTCATCAAAGGTAGGGTAAGATTTTATTTAAGTTTCAGTTTAAATTTTCATGTACTGTAGGTGACAGGCTTCATAATCATGTTCAAGTGGGGGCCAGCCTTGGTGCGCATAAGGCCCGCCGCCCCCACTCGAGCATGATTGGAGGAAGACCCCACTCTATCCTGATTGGAAGAAAACCTGTCTCCTCCACCAAAACTGAAACTGCTTTTTTCTCCTCACAGGAGATGAGGCTGAAGTCCAAATATGGTCTGAACAATATAGTCACTAGTACTATCAGAGCATAGACCCAGTGTATTATTATTTGAATTAAATTAAATCACTTCCCCTACCTTTAAATATACTGCTGGCAAGTGACTTGTGACAGCACAATGAGTGAACATCATCTATGTGATATTAATAAAAAAGGAACAAAAACAAACAGTAGTTACAATGCAAAACAGGTTTTCCCCCGAAAATACATGTTTTAATTAGTTTAATCCTCTGAAACAGGCAGAGGGCAGAGAGAGAGAGAGAGAGAGAGAGAGAGAGAGAGAGAGAGAGAGAGAGAGACAGCCGTGCATCTAGGCTGACTCGCACTGACCAGGAAATTGAGGAACTATATATAGCCTCACCCTCAACATAAGATGTATTTTAATTGTAATTCTACCCATTTAAAATATATGTACCCAATCGAATATCTTAGTTACATCGATATTGTTCATGAGTCAGGGACCAATCAGAAGGCTGACAAAGGGTGATTTGTGATTAACTGACTGTTTGTTTTTCAGAGCAACCTGAGCCCATACTACAAGTCACAAAGCCCAACAGCAAAGGATTGATGGTCGTGTCCTGCTCGGCTATTTCGCATCCTTCTCCGACAGTAACTCTGGAGGTCCCCACCCATGTAGGGTCTTCAAACTACACCACCGTCCATACAGCCAATGCTAACGGTACCTTCACAGTGACCAGTACTGTCTCACTGGAAAGGTTCAGTAGCAACGCCACAAAGGTCCGCTGCTTGGTGCGTCTGAATTCCAGGGTTGTCAAGGAGGCGTCCAGGGTCGTTTATAATGACAAACATGGTGAGAAACGGTTCCAATCGCACTCTTGATTAACCTATTTAGACCCGGTACACATTATTGTGCATTATTATTTTATGCTTTAACTATTGAAAAATAGCAGATATACAAGCTCACAGCACGGCACAGAGTGCCGCGCTGTGAGCTTGTAAATCTGCTATTTTTGAAAAATCGTGAAATTTTGACCCAATTCTAGAAGTGTCTTTTGAATCCTATGTTTTTTTTTGAAAAACCTATGTTTCTATGTCAACAATCTGGCTAGCCATCGTCAAAGAAAAGGTCCTTTTCACTTAGCTCAGTTAGTCTGTTCTTGACTACTATGTCAGTGGTTCTCAAACTTTTTCATGTGACGGACCCCCAAGATGATATGTATTTGGCCAGAAGCAAAATTTTTGTTACAAATGTTGTATCTTGCAGCAAGCAAGGCACTCGGTGCTGCACTGTGAGCTCGTATATCTGCTATTTTTCAATAGTTGAAGCATTCAATAATCCCAGGCCTAAGGCTCAGGATCAAAAACATAATGTGTACAGCCGTAGGTGGATGCAGAGGCGTCAATTGGGTATGGCAAGGTATGGAAGCTGCCATACCTTGGCTCCAGGGGGAAAAATAATGTACTAAAATAAATTCACAAATGTCTCTATGACTATCTGCGTTGATTCTTCTGTTATTGAGTTACTTTAAACCAACTACAATGCATATTAATAAATGATTGCTTTTACAAGGTATTATCAGGGCCGCTGCAACCCATTTTGTTGGGTGCCCCCCGCAACGACGGTGGTGCAGAGTGAGTCGCGGATTGCGCTGCGGCCCCCCCAGTTCAAATGGATGAAAGCATGGCAGGCATCACAACCATTGATCAGGCATCACGTACGCTGTGATTACTTTTAGGCGGAGCAAATACATATTAGTTATTATTAGTTATGATGATCAGCTTGGCTCTTCTTCCTTTTTTTTCCCGAATTTTGGTGCCCTTCGGCAGCGTGATGTCCGACGCACAGTGCGTCATGGGTGTCATGGTAACGGCGGCACTGGGTATTATGGGTGCGTTTGGAAATGCGCACTCAACGCACTGGTGTGCCATGTTGTCGTTTGTTGATTCGGTGCACTTGGTGCGTTGTCGTTCGGAAATCCAGTGCGCGGCGCACCGGTGTGCTGAGTGCACGCACTGAACGACCCTACTCAGAATATGGGGTTTGGCAGTGTGGTCCGTCAGTGCGGTGTTTTGATTGGTTGGTTTTCATGGCGGTGTCTCGCACTTCTCTGCTGTGAACAATGGCGTAGGAAATGATTACAAAATGCACTATTTGCTGCTTTATTGGTCCTTTGGGCTTTACACACTCAACTTGTAAACCAACAGCAGGTAGGCCAATGTTATGAATTAAATTACCTATCAATAGCAACGTTACGTTAGCAACTGCTGCTTTTAAGAATGTTTTCCGACTGAAAAAGCACACAGTTAGCCTACCTCTTATCTGGTCATTCGTAAAAAAAGCCACACTGAATGCACTCTCAACGTCACGGCCCACTGCACTCACTACACTGAGCACACACCCGGTGAGCATTTCCGGACGCACCCTATATTTTCCACAACACTTGTATCCCCCACATCTGGACCCATTTTATTCCCTGGTTCAGTAGGTCAGCACAGGTGCAATCCATTATTGTTAATTAGCAGCAGCAGCACATTTTTTTTCAAGTGTGGTAGTCAGTTGTTTACTTGTGCCTGCGGTCAAATTATACTATCCACTGAAAGTAATCATCATAATGCCTGTTGCTAAGGTATGGCAACATGACTGGTGTCATGCATGACACCAGTCATGTTGCCATACCTTGGCTCTTACTGAACTGACGCCACTGGGTGGATGGATTGTTAGATGGATAGATTGACGATGTCACTAATTACTCTATGATTCTTTATTTTCCCAGATGTGTCTGTGAAATGTGAAGCAGATCAGAGTGGTTGCAGTAAGTTCTTGTTCATCTACTGCAGGGTTCCCCAATAGGCGGCCCGCGGGCCATTTGCGGCCCGCGGGGGGCTACTGTCTGGCCCACACCAACCCCAGTAATAATGGTGATATAAGAGCAGCAACAACACTAGTATATTTCGTTGTCGGGTGGAAATCTTGTATCTCCAAATTTGTATGTTCTTTCGCAAATCATACAAGGCCGTTGCACAAAAGTAGTGAAAACAGCAGATCTACAAGCACACGACACCTCCTACCGCAAGGCGTTGTGTGCTTGTAGATCGGCTGTTTTCACTAGTTTAAATCATTTTTAAAATGAAAAATTCAAAACAAACGGTTTTGGACATACAAGATTTTCACCCGACAACGACGAAAACTGTCGCTGGAGTAGCCGGAATACCACCGTCGCCCCCTGCAATGTTGTGGCCCTCGGCTTGGTACCCTAGAGATAATTCGGCCCTTGGGGAAAACGAATTGGGGAACCCTGATCTACAGTATGTGCCTGTTTGAGAGTGTTTTCATTGCAGGACATACTGTACTTTACATGGGAATGTTTCATCTTTTCCCACAGGTTGTTGGCTGTGTGCTGCTGCCATCCTTGGTGCTGGTGTAATCATCACAGCTGAATTAGTCTTTAGACTTAAACAAAAGGGAAACATCAGGTAACAATCTGTAATAAATGTCAACAAAAGAGAAAACTCTTAGCACTCTTAGGCAAGAAAGTTAAACATTATATTATATATTATATTTTTTGATTGCTATTTCATAATGCTATTCATGAATTTCAATTAATAAAAAAATATATACCCCAGTGCAGTGGTTCTCAAACCTTTTGGGCTTCAGTACCCCCTTTTCCTCATTATATGAATCCAAGTACCCTTTTAATCATTTTGACTAGGCCTACTGACATAAAAAGTCTAGTTTTTATGTCAATATGTTGAACTTAAAAGTAGGTAGCCTGTTTTCTATTCAGTAGCAGTAAAACGTAATATCTTTTAAAGCTTTACGGAGCTGCACATTCACATACGTGTGTCAATGTTTTATCATTAAACATAACAGTAAAACAAATGTTTCCATTTTCGCTTTCCATTTTCCATGACCTATGTATTTGTGTCTCTTTTGGGATACAGTAGATAATGTATCTCAAAATAGAGTGTGACCTATCGGTATATACTGTAGAAGTGGTGAATCAGTAGCTATGCCCCTCCCGAAAAGCTTTTGTCCAATGCTGGCTTAGCAACCATTACTAACTTGCAGTTTGCCAAGGCAGTTAGTAATGGTTGCTAAGCTAGCATTGGACAAAAGCTTTTCGGGAGGGGCATAGCTACTGGCTAATTGTTCGAAATTGTTCGAAATTATTCACCAGTTCTGTGGGCGACAGACAACACATCTACAACATGAAACCTGTCACTTGTCGCGGCCGTTAGTCAAAGGAAAACACCTTGCAGTGCCAGTGTAAAACCCCTCAGCTCTCAGTTTTCATGATATGAGAACAGTACTTTTCAGTTTCACATTTAGTGTAGATGCATAAGCAATACTCGTAGACGATTATGTTACAGTTTTTTTACTTTTTTGCTTTGCAACTTTCAAGCTTCCCTTGGCGGTGTTGTAGCAGGAGCCAGTTGTAACTAAGTAAGTATTTACATTTAATTAAGTACAGTAGGCTACTTAAGTACATTTTTGAGGTATTTGTACTTTAAACGAGTATTTCTTAAGTTGAATACTTCTACTCCACTACATCTCAGATCCAAATATTGTACTTTTACTCCATTACATTTATTTGAAAACTTTAGTTTAGATTTTGACAAAACATACAATAGCCATATAGGCCAACATTTTGGCCATTTGAAAATAGGCAATCTACACGCTCACAATGCGACACACTGTGAGCTTGTAGATCTGCTATTTTCATTTTTTATACATTTGAAAACCTGGAAGTGGACATTCTGCCTAATGAATACTTTTACTTTTGGTAATTTAAGTACATTTTGATTCAGATACTTTTTTACTTTTACTGAAGTACATTTTGAAGTCTGGACTTTTGCTACATTGCAGTTGATAGTTTTTTACAAAAAAAAACAAAAAAAAAACGTTTTTTTTCATTGTCTTATCAGGCTTTTGTGACCACCCTGGACAGATTTTAAGTTGTTTAATTCAGTATTTAGATATTTAATATTCATTTTATCAGACACGCCCCCTTCCCATTTTAACCACGATATTGAAAACACCCATTTTCTGGTGACTCATACTACCCTCCTAATAAGTGAGCTGGCCTTGTTTTTCCGCTAACCTTTTTCATTTAGTTTAAAGTTATACCATGTAACTTTTTTTATAAAACAAATCTTAAAATTGTCCTAACTGTTAAATCGCTAAAGTTTTAGAACACCCACTCTGTTATTTTCAGCTTCTGAAGCCTTCTCTTTATATGTTTTCTATGAGTTGTGAGGGGGGGAGAATTTCCCGGCAAAATGATGTCATCTCCCACATGATACACTACCGGCCAATCACAGCGCCGATCATACACCACCGGCCAATCACAGCGAGTCTTGCTGTCTCTAAAGGAAGTAGCTTCCCTCAGCAACTGTGTTTACATTGGTGAAGGAATCTTGCTTGCTACTCCCTCAATTCTGGTCTAAAAATGATGGGAGACGGCTCTACGGAATCGTATCGGCGAGGCGGAGGTGCTCGCGACGGCCGCGGTGGTCCGTGGAGACTCCGGCCGAAAAAAGCAATACCGCTACTGACCACTAGTTGAGCAGCTTCCACAGTACAGCTTTAAATATTTTTTTAGGAAAATGAAAAAAGTTTAATACAATAAAAAAAAAATATATATATATTAGAAATAAAACAGCCAGCTCACGTATTAAGAGCGTGTCATGAGTCATCAGAACAAAAATAACGGGTGTTTTCTTTGAATCTATCAAGGTTAAAATGGAGTTTGAAGTTACAGTGGGTTTGTATAGGGGGGAGTGTCTTATAACTCAATCTAAATACTGAATCAAGGAACTTAAAATCTGTCCAGGGTGGTTAAGTGAAGTATCATTTTAAGTAAAAAGAAAAATACCACTGGCAGGGAAATCGGTTGGTGTGTCTGCAATGGTCAACCTGCTGGACTGGGTTGACCGGGGGTCCAGAAGCAGCCAGTCCCCTCCATGGACTACACTGCCTGCAGACAGTGCAGGAGCATGAGGCTAATGGTAAGAGGATGGAAGGAATGAATGAATTTATTTGTGTAGCGCAGTGGCGTCAGTTCAGAAAAAGCTAAGGTATGGCAACATGACTGGTGTCTTGGACGCGCGCGAAGGCGCGAAGTACATTCTATTCGCCCCCGTTTACGGTTTCTTGGGCTGGATATGGCAGCCTGGAACGGTTGTTCAAGTGCAACTAAACTTGGCATGTTAGTAAACGTGCCACAATACCTTGTTAAAAGTGACCATTTTGTAAAATGTTGTAGTTATTTTACTGTAATTTAACAACATAATACAGATAGACAAAGAGACATTCATGGATCTATATTTAAAGGTAACTTTTATTTTCCCCCCTGGACCCAGGGTATGGCAGCTGCATACCCCTGCCATACCCAATTGACGCCCCTGATGTAACGCTTTTTCAAACATAGTTACAAAGTGCTTTACAGACAAAAACAGCCACATCATCTATATAAAATAAAAATAATAAAACCGCATTTGTAGTCAGCCCATGATGTGTTCTCTGCTCGCCTAAGAACCATTAAGGAAGGAAGGAGGGTAGGAAGGAAGGAAGGAAGGAAGGAAGGAAGGAAGGAAGGAAGGAAGGAAGGATGGATGGATGGATGGATGGATGGATGGATGGATTGGGGGATTATGCATACATGTCAATCTACAAACACATCACTCAATAGACATAAAGGCCAGTCTCCTGACACACACGCATGCACACACTCACGCACGCACACACGCACGGCACACACGCTCTTTTAATTCTTTCTATCATTCCAGGTTGTCAGGACAGTCCTTGGAGGAGCCCCTGGATCACCCAAAACACCCCTGGATCACCTAAAAACCTACATCTTTAAATAATCATGTACATAATAAATGTAAATAATCATGTAAATAATACGGGTAATCATTTTCCTTTTATTATTTTTCTTACTAATACATTATTATTATTATTAAAGAAAAGATGATTGTTAAAATGTTTTCATTTACTGCTTTCTATCGTTTTAGCATGCGTGCAAGTGGCTAAATATGTCTTTTTAGACACAATAAGCCAGCGATTTCTTTTTAACTATTTACAGTAACACTACTAGCAGCCCCATTGTACGGAGTGAAAACAGTTACTCGGTCTATCTCTGTTTTGTTGTCTGCTTTTTATATGGACCTAGTGTCTGAACTTAAGTTGATCATATGCTAAAAGCATCTTCTGGCCCCTCAAGCAGTGTCAGGAATCTCTGTTCTTCATAGACTGGATGAATGAGGCCACCTGGTGGTTGTGTCTAGTTACTGCATCATGTAAGGATGGTTGAACACTTTATGACATGGTGACTGACACCTGTCATAATAAACATGATATTACGAATCAAGTTCCCAAACAATGTCAGTTTTGCATTCAAACTCAAAGTGACAAAAATGACTGAATGTCCACTTAATGCCTTCATGTTCCTGGCAGGTGTTGTGCCGTGGTGAAAGAAGTACTTGCATGTTTTACTTAAGTAAAAGTAGCAATACTGCAATGCAGACCCCCCCCCCCCTCCTCCTCCTCTAAAAGTAGATCTGCTAGGCTGGAGAAAAGGTCCTCCTTATGTCTGCAGTAGTGAAGTCCGGCAAATTAACAAAATAGGTTTGATTTTGGATTTTTTGTGTTTATCCTTTGTTTCCATATTATCTAAGAGTGTATGTTTGAGAACCATCTCATTGCAACAGTTATCAATTTTAGAATAATTAAATAGCTTAAATTAGTTTGTAAAGAGAGCTGTGTTTTTGTGTTTCCTTACCCCCTTCTGGGGGGTGGAGACACACATTAACATGTCAAAGCCAACATTTACACCTGCAGTTTCAGATGGCTAATGTGTGGTTGTTGTTCTCAGGTTTCAGCTACAGATCACCACCAATAGGTTACGGCGGGTGAGGGGTGGAGTTAACAATCCATTGTTCAAACCCCTTACCTTACTGCCAGTAGTGTGACAAACTTTGAGAGCCCTTTACTCAGATTCTTCGTTCAAGGTTTAACTACATTCAAATAAGCAGATCTTCTTCAAATATATTCAGATTTCAATGAATGACATGTCATTTGAAAGCTTATATTCTGTACTTTCATGATCTGCAAAAAGCTGAAAAAGACCAATGCAGACATAAGGACCTTTTCTCCAGCCTCGGTCACATATTTTCAAAAAATCTTGAAGAAATTGGAATATTTTAAACGACATATAAATCTATTATGGTCAAAAACATTGACTTTCGTTGTTGTCTGCCACAATCATATCCTTAACGTGGGCGCGTGCTTGCACATCGTGCACGATCTGTGCACGGATCATGCACCAGGCGTGTGTACACAGATCACAGCTTTCAAACAAAAAAAAAATCCCATTGAAAAAAGATGCTTCCACCTGCCGAGCTCCGTCTGGCCGTGTTTACATGAAAGCTCTGTTCCCGCTCCCGACCGGATACGGAAACCATATCTGGTCGGAACCGGAAATGGGACCGAAAGCACTTTTTTGCGGGTGATTAGAATCCGAACTCCGATAAACAGCGATTATACTTTTAAATGTCTTATAGTGATTAAAGCATGTTACATTGTTGGGTTTCATGTTAAATTGTTGGGTTTATTGGGCCTGGTGGAGAGAGACATAAGATTTTTCCTGGGATTCTCGGGTTGTGGCAGTAAATGAGTTGTGGGAACCACTATTCTATTCATTCTCATTTGTTTTAATGTTTCAGCCTATGGGAAAATGTTGTGTGAACCTGTTAATCTGTAAAGTCTTCAACTAAATTAAATTAAAACAATTGACACAACTGATGTTGATCTGTAAAGTGTTGGAAAAAAAACAATGACACACAACTGTTATTGAATAGAAAACATTCAAACAAGTGTATTTGCTGTCATGCGGTTTTTATTTTGAAAATGATTACATCAAAACTGGACTTACTGAAATGATATGGCCACACAGTTGAAAACAAATATGTTCTGGAGACACTAATTGTAAACTAACTCTTTAACTCCATGTCTTTTTTAAGGGGGTATTCCTGAATTCAGGCTACTGAGGACTATAAAGGTTAAGAACGGTGTTTCCCAAACAGTGGCTCGGAACCCAATTTTGGGTCGCGAGCAAACAGCCCTTTGTCTTTAGTTTCCAACATTTTGCTTTTAATTATTGTTTTTAATTATTTATTTTAAAAGATTTTCAAAACTTGTCCCCCCTCCCCCAAAAAAATCTGAATTTCGCATGAATTGAAAACGAATTTGAAACTTTTTCAAAAGCATTTCATAGATATATAAAAAAGAAATCGAATAAAATTCAAATAAAAAAAAAAGCAGACCTGCAAGATCACAATGCGTCACCGTATGACGCATTGTGAGCTTGTAGGTCTGCTATTTTCACTAGTTTGGGTCCTGGGGAGACTCTCTTGGGACTCGAGCTAAAACGTTTGGTAAGCACTAGTCTAGACTGGCTCATTCCTGTCCAAAAGTGACACGCATAATAATTATAAGCATTAGTGAATGTAATTCATTTGAGACATGAATATTATTGATACCTCATCTATTGATTAGTGAATCTAATGAATACAATTGTGACTTGAATATTGATATTTTATCTATAGATTATAATCTAATGAATATAATGGTGACAATGGGTAATTATCATGCATTATGGATTACTACTGTCACCCAGACAGAGTATGATGAATATACTAGTGACAATGAGTTAATAATCATGCATTATGGATAACTGCTGTCACCTAAAGATAATCTAATGGATATAATAGTCACAGAACTGCTAATAATCATGCTTTATGGATAACTGCTGTCACCTAAAGAAACATGGAAAGCATGTGTTGTGTGGTCATTTGAAGTCAGAGGTGGGTAGGGCTTGGTACTGGACTCTGGCCCTCCTGGAATGGTAGAGCACCAGTCCACACACCAGGACACAGCCAGCCATGGAGAGCAGGATCACGCTTAGGTCCGCGTTCAAACCAGAACCTAAACGGGGTTGTTCAAGTAAAAAGAAGAAATGTAAATTAGAAATTGTCACTGACGGATGGAAATCTTGTGTGTCCAAAGTGGTTAAATTTGTATTGTTATTTTAACAAAAAGTGAATATAGCTGAGCGTTTTGAACAGCTAGTTTCAATACTTTTGTGACACTCGTGTATGATGAAGCAGGGCATCTTAATTTATGGATAAACATGAAGAGTTGCGTGACAGCAGCAAAATGGTAATGACATTATAATGACGCAATGTCAGTGGCACTAGTTGACTATAGTCGACCAGACATATGCACACATAGACATCAAAGGGGGCTTGAGTACCTTTGAGTAACTTTAGTACCATGGTAGGAAGGGGCCAGGGTTGTGTTAGTGTCTTTTCTGTGACTTTTCAGAATCTAGCAGGTGAGAGCAGCCCCAGTAGTTAGGTAAAGTTAGCCGAAAGTTAAACCAATCTGGGAACTAAATCAAAATCAATATCTTTCTTCACAAATGTGTTCATAAAGGTGTCAACTATCACCTCTGAACTTTCTCAATCACAACTCCCTTGGGGAACTTTGTGGGAACCAATCAAAGTTGGAGGTATCCCGTGGGCCTGGGATTAAAGGGGGTAAAATAAAAAATGGACAATATGAGCGTATGAGGTGTGTAATTAGGGTATTTTGGGGCTGCTGAATCCATTCCAACCATTAGTTATCAGTAAAAATTACTCCTTGGCCATAAAATAGGCCACAACAAACTACCTTTTTGTGTCCACAAGACATAATATTGTCAATAAAAAAAATGGTTGGAGTAGGGTTTGAATTCATGAAAACTATTCAAGATCAGGTGGGTAAGCGCACATCATGACACACATGATAACATGATACAATCTGACAAGGAACACTCAAAAGGGTTTAAAGCATAAGGACTAACAGGACACAGGTGAACTCGAATGACATGATTGGCTAAGCCTTAGCCAATTAGGCCTATTTTATGGCCAAGGAGTCATTTAAACTGAAAACTAATGGTTGGAATGGATTCAGCAGCCCAACAATACCCTAATTACCCACCCCATATGCTCATATTGGCATTTTATTTTATTTTTATTTTTATTTATTTTATTTTATCCCCTTTAATCCCAGGCCCTGGTATCCCGATACCCCCAACTTTTATTGGTTCCCACAAAGTTCCCCAAGGGAGTTGTGATTGAGAAAGTTCAGAGGTGATAGTTGACACCTTTATGAACACATTTGTGAAGAAAGATATTGATTTTGATTTAGTTCCCAGATTGGTTTAACTTTTGGCTAACTTTACCTAACTACAGCCAAACAACAGGCCGCTCAAGGTTCGTTAGTATGGAAGACAAAAAAGACTGGAGGATATTTGAGGACAAAAAGACGGTTGGGGTGTTTGTGTAGCGAGGCAAGCCTAGCCTTTGTTATTGTTCAACAGCTGGATTTAATGTGTACTTTGTGTACACACACACGTGCGCACACACACGCACACACACACACACACACGCACACGCACGCACACACACACACACACACACACACACACACACACACACACACACACACACACACACACATCAAAGTGAAAATAATAACGAAAATGTGTTTTGCCTCGGCTGCCGTCGTCGCTGATCAGGTGCAAAGGTCCCTGGGAAATGTAGTGCGTGGAGGTCTGAGCGTTAGCGTCTCTCTTTCCACGCTGGTTCCCCGAGATGCAACCTTGAGAGCATCTGGATCCAGGATTCCCCTCCTGACACAGCAGGACCGAGCAACTGATGTACACCTGCAGGTGGAGACACAGAGGAATCCCCAATCTAAAGCAGTGGTCCTGAAAGCAGGAGGGTTCCAGGGGGTCCCCGGGCGAAATGTGTTGTTATTTTAGCCTCAATCATACAGTACATCGGATATTTGGAAATAGCAGATCAACAAGCTCACATCGTGTCACATCGCGGCATGTTGTGAGGTTGTAGACCTGCTATTTTCCACAGTTTTATTCAATCACACACTAGGGCAGGCATGATGTAAAGACTGCCTCAAAATCTATTTACCTCTTCATGAGCTCCAATGAATTCAAAAGCCTCCATTCCAAATCTGAATTGAGAACTGGGGCCACCGTACATGCGCACTGTCTTGTCTCTGGCACACCTAATGAAATGAAAAAAGAAAGAAGTTGTAAGTATTAATAGTATTCGTTTATCAGCCTAATCGGCAGGGAAGAAACCTTACCGTTGTACGATTCTATCAACAATGACACTTTCCGTGGGGAGCGTGTCATCTTTTCGACAACCAAACCTAGCCCTAACTCTAACCCAAACGTCCGTGGGGTGAGTAGAGATAGCTGCCGACTCTCCGTTGTCGAAATGATGTGCGTTCCGTGCATGTCACCGCTGACATGTGGCATGTCAACGTTGACACTGCATGTCAATATTTAGGTTCAGGGTAAGATAGGTTGCTTTGTCAAGGTTGACATGTTGCATGTCAATGTTAAAGTTTAGGGTTAAGTTTGGTGCATGTCAACATTGACACATTGTATGTCAACCTTTGGTTTACAGTTAGCTGATTTCCATGTCAACGTCAACCCTAAACCTTTAGGTTTAGGGTTAGGTGCGTTGCATGTCAACATTGACACGTTGCATGTCAACGCTGGCACGTTTAGCCCACATGGTCCGGATCTAGGTACGTTCCCACACAACGTTTTGGGGCTAAAAAATTTTAGCCCCAATTTTTTTTTTTTTCAATTTTCAATACTTTTCTGCATTTTGCAGAAACAGAAAAAAACGTTTTCTTCTGCGACCAGGCTGGTTTATGTACATTGTCAGGAGGTAATACATCAGTGCTGATCCCTACCCATTTTCAATGATGGTGTAGGTCATGGGAGAGTTGGGGTTGTCGTAGGGCGTTGCCTTGCAGGACTCCACAAAGAGTTCTGTACCGGGGAAGGTAGTGTTCACATCAATGCTCATGTAGATCCTCTGTTTGAGGACCACCTTCACTGGATACGAGCGGGCGCTGATCTGCTGTGTGAAATGCTCGTTCTCAAAGAATTCTAACTGAAGGCTGAAGTTACCGTAACCTCTCTCTGTAAATTCACAAGCGCTTTTGTGAGTGAACGCTCTGACTGTCAGATTGACTCGTTTGGGATAGACACATGAAAAAGTAATCTGGACATCACATGTCCTGGTGATCATTCCACTGGTGTTGGCAGAGGTGATCACATTCCAGAAGATGAGGTTGTCTTGATCCTCCTGAAAGTGGACACGGCAAAAGGTATAAAGACACAAGACAAAAACTCTCATTTCACATCAAACTAATATAGTTGATGATTCATACAGGTTGATGCTTCTATTCACAATGAAAAATTGGCCTCGATCTTCTGACAAAGATAAGCTGTTGTAACTTATTACTGAGTTAATTAAGTTCATTTATGGTTATAATATTTCATTGTGATTGTATTTCATGACATTGCATTGAGTTAAAAAGCTGCTATTTGATATTTACAGAGTTAAAGGTTGCTATTTACAGTTAAAAAGAATTGAATTCATAATACAGTGTTTGGGTTAAAAGGAATTGAGAAGATTTTCTATTTGCTTGAATTGTCTAGTTAACTTCTACTCCCATAAGGCGTAGCGTAAAAAAGACCGCGAGTTAGAGAGAGCTTCTTCCTTGTCTCTGTACTTTTTTCTTGTTACCTTTTTTTCTTATATAAAGCAAAGACTTCTATTACATTATTTTACGTCCTCCTGTGGAAATTGGAATTATTCATTTTGAACGTAGTTAATCTACACAAGCCTAATTATACCATTCAAGTTTGAGGGTTTTCCAGGCCAGGGGGTCCCCAGCCAAATGATTTAGGTTCAGGTTCAGGTTCAGTTTTATGTCACATATATCCATACAGGTACAGATACAATGAAATGCTTGTGCCAGGAGCACTCTCAGCCTTATTGTGGGCTCGCCTATAAGGCGAGCACACTTTAGATATTGTCATTGTGGGCTCGCCAGTACCTGGCGAGCACACTTTAGATATTGTCATTATTTATTTATTTATTTATCTAGTAAGTAGACGGGATTTTCGGTTCCTTTCTACTCCTACATACTTAGTGAGAAAATGAAAATAAAAACATCAATGTGTTCAGCTTACTGTGGCGACGCGTGCTATTACTTTTTACAGCAATCGGCCAAATGGTGGCGCTGCAGGAAGCCTTCGAAAGTGCGAACTTTGAACAGGTATAGCTCATGCTGTGTTATACATACAGCCATGAAACCTGTATACACTTATGCGTCTCCTCATGCCGAACAACTTTTACCCTCTAACTTTTGACCTCTGACCTTTAGGTCTCCCACAATTCGGAATTATATGAAAAACAGTAAAAATCTATCTCCTCCTGGGATTTTCGCGTCAAGTGCACAAAACTTTTTTCACATGAACTTTGAACCTATATCTACACAGGCTATGTGGTGAGAAGTTTGTACGTTAAATAATGATTTTTTAATAATTAAATAAATATTGCGGTTTTATGCAAATTATTCTTCTGCCTCTAAATCATGCATGCAAAGTTACACGTTCATGGCATTTGGCAAAGATGTGGAGGGTTAGTCAAAGTATCACTGAAACCAATTTTATTCCAATCGGCCAAAGCTATACGAAGCGTTTGAAAATTCAAACTTCAAACGGGCATAAGTCATGACTCGTTTCGTTTGAAGACATGCAACTTGTTACACGCGTGCTTTGACTCAAGCGGAAGACATCTGTGTCGTTGTTAAGTAAGCTCCGCCCTTCGATTTTCCGCCACTTTGAGCAGTTTGTAAAACGCGTAAACCCGCTTTTATTCTGGAATTTTCGCGTCACGTGCACAAAACATTTTTTTACATGAACTTTGGACCGATATCTAAAGATCTGTCAGATCGGATTTCTTTAACATTGAAACATGCTTTTTTAAATAATTCAAACAATATTGCATTTTTATGCAAATTATTCTTCTGCCTCTAAAACATACAAGCAAAGTCACATTTTCATGACAAAATAGTGTAGAGGGTTAGTTCAAATATCACTGAAACCAATCTTACCCCAAATGGCCAAAGGGGGGCGCTATATAATTTTGAGCAGTTTGTAAAACGCTTAAACCCGTTTTTATTCTAGGATTTTTTTTGCAATTTGCATGAAACATTCTACACGCAATCTAAGGACCTTTATCTAACATGCCTATGAAGTGCACACAAAAAAATTATAAAATAATAATAATGAATATAGCTGCAAGCAGCGATAAAGTGTCCAAAGCCAAAAACACCTCAAATCATGAACACAGCCTGGGATGTGCGTGAAATCTTGCAAGCACATTCCCAATAGGTCAAGGAACAGATACCAACCTTCTCACATTGGCCTGTTATAGCGCCACCAGCGGGTCAACTTTTGCACAACACATTTTTGGAACAAAATGGACCAATCTTTGACGTCAGTAACGTCAAAGAGAGCACTGCCTGCGATCTTGACATTTTGTGCTTTTATAGCCATTGTTTTCCGGCTTGAAGCGAGCCCACAATTGTTTCGAAGGAACAATATTTTTCTAGTTGTGGGCTCGCCTATAAGGCGAGCACACTTTAGATATTGTCATTATTTCTATACTAGGCAGGCAGTCAGTGCAAGTATCAAAAAACTTCGGTTCCTTTCTACTCCTACATACTTAGTGAGAAAATGAAAATAAAAACATCAATGTGTTCAGCTTACTGTGGCGACGTGTGCTATTACTTTTTACAGCAATCGGCCAAATGGTGGCGCTGTAGGAAGCCTTCGAAAGTGCGAACTTTGAACAGGTATAGCTCATGCTGTGTTTGAGGTAAAGCCATGAAACCTGTATACACGTATGCGTCTCCTCATGCCGAACAACTTTTACGCTCTGACTTTTGACCTTTGACCTTTAGATCTCCCACAATTTGGAATTATATGAAAAACAGTAAAAATCTATCTCCTCCTGGGTTTTTTTCGTTACGCGCACAAAACTTTTTTCACATGAACTTTGGACCAATACGGTCAGATTGATCAACCAGATTTCTTTTAAAGTGAAATATAATTTTTTAATAATTCAATCAATATTGCGGTTTTATGCAAATTATTCTTCGGCCTCTAAATCATACATGCAAAGTTACACGTTCATGGCATTTGGCAAAGATGTAGAGGGTTAGTCAAAGTATCACTGAAACCAATTTTAGTCCAATCGGCCAAAGGGGGGCGCTATACGAAGCGTTTGAAAATTCAAACTTCAAACGGGCATAAGTCATGACTCGTTTCGTTTTAAGACATGCAACTTGCTTACACGCGTGCTTTGACTCGAGCGGAAGACATCTGTGTCTTTGTTAAGTAAGCTCCGCCCTTCGATTTTCCACCATTTTGAGCAGTTTGTAAAACGCGTAAACCCGCTTTTATTCTGGAATTTTCGCTCCACGTGCACAAAACTTTTTTTACGTGAACTTTGGACCAATATCTAAAGATCTGTCAGATCGGATTTTTTTTTTAAATTGAAACATGCTTTTTTAATAATTCAATGAATATTGCAGTTTTATGCAAATTATTCTTCTGCCTCTAAATCATACATGCAAAGTAACATGTTCATGGCATTTGGCAAAGATGTAGAGTGTTAGTCCAAATATCACGAAATCCAATCTCACTCCAATTGGCCAAAGGGGGGCGCTATATCATTTTGAGCAGTTTGTGAAACGCTTAAACCCGTTAGGATTTTTTTAGCAATTTGCATGAAACATTCTACACACAATCTAAGGACCTTTATCTAATATGCCTATGAAGTGCACACACACACAAAAAGAAAAATAATAACAAATATAGCTGCAAGCAGCGATAAAGTGGCCAAAGCCAAAAACACCTCAAATCATGAACACAGCCTGCAATGTCCGTGAAATCTTGCAAGCACATTCCCAATAGGTCAAGGAACAGATACCACCCTTCTTACATTGGCCTGTTATAATAGCGCCACCAGCGGGTCAACTTTTGGCACAACACATTTTTGGAACAAAATGGACCAATCTTTGACGTCAGTAACGTCAAAGAGAGCACTGCCTGCGATCTTGACATTTTGTACTTTTATAGCCATTGTTTTCTGGCTTGAAGCGAGCCCACAATTGTTTCGAAGGAACAATATTTTTCTAGTTGTGGGCTCGCCTATAAGGCGAGCACACTTTAGATATTGTCATTATTTCTATACTAGGCAGGCATATCAAGTATCAAAAAACTTCGGTTCCTTTCTACTCCTACATACTTAGTGAGAAAATGAAAATAAAAACATCAATGTGTTCAGCTTACTGTGGCGAAGTATGCTATTACTTTTTACAGCAATCGGCCAAATGGTGGCGCTGTAGGAAGCTTTCGAAAGTGCGATCTTTGAACAGGTATAGCTCATGCTGTGTTATAAATACAGCCATGAAACCTGTATACACTTATGCGTCTCCTCATGCCAAACAACTTTTACCCTCTAACTTTTGACCTCTGACCTTTAGGTCTCCCACAATTCGGAATTATATGAAAAACAGTAAAAATCTATCTCCTCCTGGGATTTTCGCGTCAAGTGCACAAAACTTTTTTCACATGAACTTTGGACCAATACGGTCAAACTGTCTGGTCGGATTTCTTTTAAAGTGAAATATAATTTTTTAATAATTCAATCAATATTGCGGTTTTATGCAAATTATTCTTTTGCCTCTAAATCATATATGCAAAGTTACGCGTTCATGGCATTTGGCAAAGATGTAGAGGGTTAGTCAAAATATCACTGAAACCAATCTTATTCCAATTGGCCAAAGGGTGGCGCTATACGAAGCGTTTGAAAATTCAAACTTCAAACGGGCATAAGTCATGACTCGTTTCGTTTGAAGACATGCAACTTGTTACACGCGTGCTTTGACTCGAGCGGAAGACATCTGTGTCGTTGTTAAGTAAGCTCCGCCCTTCGATTTTCCACCATTTTGAGCACTTTGTAAAACGCGTAAACCCGCTTTTATTCTGGAATTTTCGCTCCACGTGCACAAAACTTTTTTTACGTGAACTTTGGACCGATATCTAAAGATCTGTCAGATCGGATTTCTTTAAAATTGAAACATGCTTTTTTAAATAAATTCCATGAATATTGCAGTTTTATGCAAATTATTCTTCTGCCTCTAAATCATACATGCAAAGTAACATGTTCATGGCATTTGGCAAAGATGTAGAGTGTTAGTCCAAATATCACTAAAACCAATCTTACCCCAATTGGCCAAAGGGGGGCGCTATATCATTTTGAGCAGTTTGTGAAACGCTTAAACCCGTTTGGATTTTTTTTTTGCAATTTGCATGAAACATTCTACACACAATCTAAGGACCTTTATCTAATATGCCTATGAAGTGCACACACACAAAAAAAATAATAACCAGTAAGACTCCCTAATCGGGAGATAAGCGACCGTAAGTCTCGCTAGAAGAGGGCCATGTGAGAAATGAGGGGTGGGGTCTCCGCGTTGCCTTGGCGGACGAATAGGTACCGGCCCCGGCTCTCCCGGACGCTCCTAGGCCGAGTTAGGGCATTTTATGTGAGCTGCAGTGGAGGGGGTCCTCCACTGGGGGCGCCACCACTTTTGCATCCGTTCTGGAGTAGCAGGAGTGGGTGGTCCCCGGGAATTCCCCGTGAGTAGCCCCGTGGGGGTGGTCATTTGGTCATTTTTGCACATTTGGTATTTTTTTTACACCTGGGGGTCCCCCAGGGACCTGGGGGTCCCTGGAACTCCGGGGGTCCTTGGAGGTTGTAGTTTGGCAGGTAAGGAGTGTGTGTGCAAAATCTGGCATGGATCGGGGCAACGGTTGCGGAGATATGAGCAGGGCAAAAGTGTGACGTCTGACGTGTGACGGACTGACGCACGGACACCTGGTGGAGCTTTCTGTAGTAAGTGCGACCTACGGTCGCAATAATGAATATAGCTGCAAGCAGCGATAAAGTGGCCAAAGCCAAAAACACCTCAAATCATGAACACAGCCTGCAATGTGCGTGAAATCTTGCAAGCACATTCCCAATAGGTCAAGGAACAGATACCACCCTTCTTACATTGGCCTGTTATAGCGCCACCAGCGGGTCAACTTTTGCACAACACATTTTTGGAACAAAATGGACCAATCTTTGACGTCAGTAACGTCAAAGAGAGCACTGCCTGCGATCTTGACATTTTGTACTTTAATAGCCATTGTTTTCTGGCTTGAAGCGAGCCCACAATTGTTTCGAAGGAACAATATTTTTCTAGTGACAATATCTAACCGTCATATCAAGTTCTCCTCAAAACTTCGGTTCCTTTCTACTCCTACATACTTAGACAGAAAATGAAAATAAAAACATCAATGTGTTCAGCTTACTGTGGCGACGCGTGCTATTACTTTTTACAGCAATCGGCCAAATGGTGGCGCTGTAGGAAGCCTTCGAAAGTGCGAACTTTGAACAGGTATAGCTCATGCTCTGTTATACGTACAGCCATGAAACCTGTATACACGTATGCGTCTCCTCATGCCGAACAACTTTTACCCTCTGACTTTTGACCTCTGACCTTTAGATCCCCCAGAATTTGGAATTATATGAAAAACAGTAAAAATCTATCTCCTCCTGGGATTTTTGCATAACGCGCACAAAACCTTTTTCACATGAACTTTGGACCAATACGGTCAAACTAGTCTCGGCGGATTTCTTTTAAAGTTAAATATAATTTTTTAATAATTCAATCAATATTGCGGTTTTATGCAAATTATTCTTCGGCCTCTAAATCATACATGCAAAGTTACACGTTCATGGCATTTGGCAAAGATGTGGAGGGTTAGTCAAAGTATCACTGAAACCAATTTTATTCCAATCGGCCAAAGGGGGGCGCAATACGAAGCGTTTGAAAATCCAAACTTCAAACGGGCATAAGTCATGACTCGTTTCGTTTGAAGACATGCAACTTGTTACACGCGTGCTTTGACTCAAGCGGAAGACATCTGTGTCGTTGTTAAGTAAGCTCCGCCCTTAGATTTTCCGCCATTTTGAGCAGTTTGTAAAACGCGTAAACCCGCTTTTATTCTGGAATTTTCGCTCCACGTGCACAAAACTTTTTTTACGTGAACTTTGGACCGATATCTAAAGATCTGTCAGATCGGATTTCTTTAAAATTGAAACATGCTTTTTTAAATAAATTCAATGAATATTGCAGTTTTATGCAAATTATTCTTCTGCCTCTAAATCATACATGCAAAGTAACATGTTCATGGCATTTGGCAAAGATGTAGAGTGTTAGTCCAAATATCACTAAAACCAATCTTACCCCAATTGGCCAAAGGGGGGCGCTATATCATTTTGAGCAGTTTGTGAAACGCTTAAACCCGTTAGGATTTTTTTTTGCAATTTGCATGAAACATTCTACACACAATATAAGGACCTTTATCTAATATGCCTATGAAGTGCACACACACAAAACAAATAATAATAATGAATATAGCTGCAAGCAGCGATAAAGTGGCCAAAGCCAAAAACACCTCAAATCATGAACACAGCCTGCCTTGTGCGTGAAATCTTGCAAGCACATTCCCAATAGGTCAAGGAACAGATACCACCCTTCTTACATTGGCCTGTTATAGCGCCACCAGCGGGTCAACTTTTGCACAACACATTTTTGGAACAAAATGGACCAATCTTTGACGTCAGTAACGTCAAAGAGAGCACTGCCTGCGATCTTGACATTTTGTACTTTTATAGCCATTGTTTTCTGGCTTGAAGCGAGCCCACAATTGTTTCGAAGGAACAATATTTTTCTAGTGACAATATCTAACCGTCATATCAAGTTCTCCTCAAAACTTCGGTTCCTTTCTACTCCTACATACTTAGTGAGAAAATGAAAATAAAAACATCAATGTGTTCAGCTTACTGTGGCGACGTGTGCTATTACTTTTTACAGCAATCGGCCAAATGGTGGCACTGTAGGAAGCCTTCGAAAGTGCGAACTTTGAACAGGTATAGCTCATGCTCTGTTATACGTACAGCCATGAAACCTGTATACACGTATGCGTCTCCTCATGCCGAACAATTTTTACGCTCTGACTTTTGACCTCTGATCTTTAGATCCCTCAGAATTTGGAATTATATGAAAAACAGTCAAAATCTATCTCCTCCTGGGATCTTTGCGATACGCGCATGAAACTTTTTTCACATGAACTTTGGACCAATACGGTCAAACTAGTCTCGGCGGATTTCTTTTAAAGTGAAATATATTTTATTAATAATTCAATCAATGTTGCGGTTTTATGCAAATTATTCTTCGGCCTCTAAATCATACATGCAAAGTTACACGTTCATGGCATTTGGCAAAGATGTGGAGGGTTAGTCAAAGTATCACTGAAACCAATTTTATTCCAATCGGCCAAAGGGGGGCGCTATACGAAGCGTTTGAAAATTCAAACTTCAAACGGGCATAAGTCATGACTCGTTTCGTTTGAAGACATGCAACTTGTTACACGCGTGCTTTGACTCGAGCGGAAGACATCTGTGTCGTTGTTAAGTAAGCTCCGCCCCCCGATTTTCCGCCATATTGAGCAGTTTGTAAAACGCGTAAACCCGCTTTTATTCTGGAATGTTCACTCCACGTGCACAAAACTTTTTTTACGTGAACTTTGGACCGATATCTAAAGATCTGTCAGATCGGATTTCTTTAAAATTGAAACATGCTTTTTAAAATAAATTCAATGAATATTGCAGTTTTATGCAAATTATTCTTCTGCCTCTAAATCATACATGCAAAGTAACATGTTCATGGCATTTGGCAAAGATGTAGAGTGTTAGTCCAAATATCACTAAAACCAATCTTACCCCAATTGGCCAAAGGGGGGCGCTATATCATTTTGAGCAGTTTGTGAAACGCTTAAACCCGTTAGGATTTATTTTTGCAATTTGCATGAAACATTCTACACACAATCTAAGGACCTTTATCTAATATGCCTATGAAGTGCACACACACAAAAAAAATAATAATAATGAATATAGCTGCAAGCAGCGATAAAGTGGCCAAAGCCAAAAACACCTCAAATCATGAACACAGCCTGCAATGTGCGTGAAATCTTGCAAGCACATTCCCAATAGGTCAAGGAGCAGATACCACCCTTCTTACATTGGCCTGTTATAGCGCCACCAGCGGGTCAACTTTTGCACAACACATTTTTGGAACAAAATGGACCAATCTTTGACGTCAGTAACGTCAAAGAGAGCACTGCCTGCGATCTTGAAATTTTGTACTTTTATAGCCATTGTTTTCTGGCTTGAAGCGAGCCCACAATTGTTTCGAAGGAACAATATTTTTCTAGTTATTTATTCCTATACTATATCAAGTTCTCCTCAAAACTTCGGTTCCTTTCTACTCCTACATACTTAGTGAGAAAATGAAAATAAAAACATCAATGTGTTCAGTTTACAGTGGCGAAGTGTGCTATTATTTTCTATAGCAATCGGCCAAATGGTGGCGCTGTAGGAAGCCTTCGAAAGTGCGATCTTTGAACAGGTATAGCTCATGCTGTGTTATACATACAGCCATGAAACCTGTATACACTTATGCGTCTCCTCATGCCGAACAACTTTTACCCTCTAACTTTTGACCTCTGACCTTTAGGTCTCCCACAATTCGGAATTATATGAAAAACAGTAAAAATCTATCTCCTCCTGGGATTTTCGCGTCAAGTGCACAAAACTTTTTTCACATGAACTTTGGACCAATACGGTCAAACTGTCTGGTCGGATTTCTTTTAAAGTGAAACATTATTTTTTAATAATTCAATAAATATTGCAGTTTTATGCAAATTATTCTTCTGCCTCTAAATCATGCATGCAAAGTTACACGTTCATGGCATTTGGCAAAGATGTAGAGGGTTAGTCAAAGTATCACTAAAACCAATTTTATTCCAATCGGCCAAAGGGGGGCGCTATACAAAGCGTTTGAAAATTCAAATTTCAAACGGGCATAAGTCATGACTCGTTTCATTTGAAGACACGCAACTTGCTTACACGCGTGCTTTGACTCAAGCGGAAGACATCTGTGTCTTTGTTAAGTAAGCTCCGCCCTTACATTTTCCGCCATTTTGAGCAGTTTGTAAAACGCTTAAACACGCTTTTATTCTGGAATTTTCGCGTCACGTGCACAAAACTTTTTTTACGTGAACTTTGGACCGATATCTAAAGATCTGTCAGATCGGATTTCTTTAACATTGAAACATGCTTTTTTAAATAATTCAAACAATATTGCATTTTTATGCAAATTATTCTTCTGCCTCTAAAACATACAAGCAAAGTCACATTTTCATGACAAAATAGTGTAGAGGGTTAGTTCAAATATCACTGAAACCAATCTTACCCCAAATGGCCAAAGGGGGGCGCTATATAATTTTGAGCAGTTTGTAAAACGCTTAAACCCGTTTTTATTCTAGGATTTTTTTTGCAATTTGCATGAAACATTCTACACGCAATCTAAGGACCTTTATCTAACATGCCTATGAAGTGCACACAAAAAAATTATAAAATAATAATAATAAATATAGCTGCAAGCAGCGATAAAGTGTCCAAAGCCAAAAACACCTCAAATCATGAACACAGCCTGGGATGTGCGTGAAATCTTGCAAGCACATTCCCAATAGGTCAAGGAACAGATACCAACCTTCTCACATTGGCCTGTTATAGCGCCACCAGCGGGTCAACTTTTGCAAAACACATTTTTGGAACAAAATGGACCAATCTTTGACGTCAGTAACGTCAAAGAGAGCACTGCCTGCGATCTTGACATTTTGTGCTTTTATAGCCATTGTTTTCTGGCTTGAAGCGAGCCCACAATTGTTTCGAAGGAACAATATTTTTCTAGTTATACAAAGATATGGTCACAGTGACCGAGTGGGGACCCACATACCATGCAGGCCACACAAGACAAGTCCCAACAACGACAATACCATACAGTGTAACAGTGTACAGTTTAAAAATGCGTATAGTGCCCATTTATAGTTCGGAACCAAATGGACCCTTAATTAACACAGATGATACTACAGTGCAGATTGGGGTCCCAGAGATCATGGGGGTCTGTGGCCTAATGCACATCAAACTGGAGGGCCTTGAAATTAAAATGGCTGAGAATCACTGCTATAGTTGTAAAAGTCTTCTCTGCCGTATCTTTTCAAATGGTGGTGGTGTCAATTAGGGGGTCCTTTACAACAGGGATAGTCAAACTTCTGAACCCGTGGGCCACATTACAGTGGCCACAGGACAGTTGATATAATGACATTACTTGATAACTTCTGTCTTTTATTTGCTTTATTTCCACATAACTTAAGATAAGTGCAATGTGCACTATTTTATGGCTTGGAATTTATTTTGTCAATCACGCAATTTGTAATCAAAGTAATTTGCTACATTTTCTCTCTTTTTAATAATTCTGTGCAATATTCCAAACAAACACTAAAACAAACTAATGTACATTTGTCTGCTATTTGTCTGGGTTGATATCTGTCGGCCTGCTATCAAGTGGGATAACATTAAAGATAGCTGAGCACATTTCTCTTTCAATTGCCAATGTTATTTATGACTTGGCCCACATTCAACACATTTTTTTTAATGTTTTTTTACTGAAAATAAATGAAAATAGATAGTTATGGCTAAAAAAAAATCAAACAATCTACTTAAAATAGATGACCCAGACTGTTTAGCTACCAAATGGCTAATGATGCAGTTGTTAACTCAATAGCTGCCGGGCGCCGCTAGGTGCCGCTAGAGTGCCAGCCATTCTCCCGTAGGCATTCACTATCACATCCGGGTCGCCAGCCTGAACTGGCTTGGCTTTTCACTCGAATGAGTGCTATGCTAGCGAGCCGGAGGAAGTTAGCTATCAGTTAGCAATCGACTATATAATTTTTTAGAAGAGCGATCTAAAGTTATTCAGCCGCCAAAATAACTTGTCTGCTGGCCTCGGAACACAATCCGGAGAAAATCCGCTGTAAAGATGTGTTTTTCTATTGGAGTGGGCGGCGTGCTGCGGCCTTTTCTTCACATTACCGGCCGTGTAAACAGAATCGCGGCCTTGTGCTAGGATGCTAAATTAGACCGGGGCTTCGTTGATGCCTCCGATTATTTAATTCATTTTACTTAAGGAACCGAATAATGTCGGTTCTTGTAATCCTTAATACGTCTTGCTGAAACAGCGTTTTTTTGGGGGGGCTCTAAACTTTTTTCTAAACCATTTTCAATGGAATAAATCATCGGGACAAGTAGAATGGCTCGTTGGGAGGTGGTGGAGGAGCCAGGACCACCCACGTCGCTACTAGCAGCTCAGGGTAAGCGAAATAGATTAAAAAATTAGTATTGGAATGGAAAAAAGAACCGAGATTATTCGGTTTTCGCACAGAAAGAGTTAAGTAGAGCTACAGTCATTTGATTTGCATTAGGCCTACAATGATGTTTTGGGTATGCTAATTAGTCGGGCAGAGCCAATGGTAAAAACAAAATGGCCGCTTTCAAGATGTTTTGGCCATTATCTCTGGAACGTAAGCTTGTTGGATGTGTGACTTCGAGGATATTAAGCTAGTGGGCCAGTCAAATTTGCCGGCCCGTGGGCTGGAGTTTGAGTATCACTGTTTTACAACAATGTAGGAATTTAGCAGACGCTCTTAATCCAAGAAAGGTAAACACGATATAATATACCAAATGCATAGAAATAGTAATCTAGGATCATATGTAAACCAACGATTGTAAACCCTACCTCTAGGGTGCACCCACAGCCGTTCATTGGTACGACAGCGATCAGGTGGGTGAGATTGGAGTGTGTCGTCAGGTTGCAGGACGGCCCGTCGTCATCGATCAGGTGCAACTTGTCCCAGTTGTGTAGGATGAGGCGGGACTTCAGCACCACCACGGTCATGGAGGTCTCGTTGCAGTGAACGGTGGTCTCTGAGAAGAGAAATCATTCAAGGAGCACTTCAGCTACTGATCGTCATATACTGTAATTGGTTCCTCACTATTGCTCATTATGAGATGGCGGGGAACTGACTCACACTGAGTCTCATTTGTGGGCCTTAAGAAACCTGCCTATCATCGATGAGTATTCCAAGCTAATAAAAATGACAGCCTTGCACAGGGATCCGTCCATTCATTTGCTTCTGTTGCCTATCGCTTTCCGGAGGGGCAAGAGGGTAATCAAATAATGCAGACTGGAGTTATTTTGCTGGAAGGGGCACTACTGCTCAATATAGTATAGTATAGTATAGTATAGTATAGTATAGTATAGTATTCACCTGAGTTTGAGCATAATTATAATTGAGGAATTAGCATTTGAATATGATGGCCTTCCCTATTTATTTATTTTTGCAGGAGATAAGTCGTACACAGAGGAACACAGATGCAACAACCATTCATTTTGTGTTTAACCTTTCCTTGTGTGGGGAGGAGAAGATTGTGTCTTGTACAACAGCTTACCAGGTCGTTCTGGAACGTAGGTAGAGTTACAGATGGTATCGACCACCTCCTGCTTGATGTCGGCCAAGGAGCTGAAGTTCTGCACTGTGAATATTCTCTCAGGGCTGCCAGTGATCAGCGCCAGGTCACCCGGGTCTCCGATGCCGACGGCAAACACCTCAACTCCCTGAACTCGGAGGTTTGCGGCCGCCTCGTCCACATCGTCCTGTGAACGGCCGGCCGTGATCAGCAACAGGGTCTGGGAAATGCTTTGTGATTTGCGGCTGCCTCGCGACGCGTGAAAGTAGTCCTGAACAGCCGCCAGAGCTCTTCCGATATTCCGGGTGCTGCCTCCTCCCAGCTGGGTCATGGTGAGGATCCGGTTGTTCGTTGCCGTTTCGTTGTGGAACTCATTGAGATAGAACTCCTCCTGAAGGGAGCTGCTGAACTGGGCAACTCCCACCCGGACAAACTCCTGACTGACGTTGAAGCTTCTCACAAGGTCTGTCATGAACGTCTTCATGACTGTGTAATCGCTGTGGTCAGTACTGTTGGACTGATCGATCAACATCACTAGGTCGGCCTGTTTCTCACAGGCTAGCATAATTGGCAGAGAATTCACGCACACAGTCTGCAGCACACTGTCCGTCATATTGTGCAGAGCCTCGAAGCTAACAACTTTGAAAAGAAACTGCTCGTAGGGCTGGCTGGCAATGGACATGAGTTCATTCCCATCCACATTGTTCCCCACTCCGATGGCAAACATAATGACACCCTGATTCCTTAGGAGCTGGGACGGCCTCACAACGTCATCAGTTGATTGTCCATCTGTGATCACCACAGCGATCTGAGGTACCCCGTCATCAGCGCGGCTTCCGGCTGCCTTCGTGAAAAAAACAGACTGGAGGAATGCGATGCCCTTGCCCGTTTCGGTGCCTCCACCTATTTGGCGGAGCCTGTCCACCCTCTCGAGAAGAGACCTCTTGTTTGTGATGTCCTTCAATAGGAACTCTGTCTGTGGCTCATGATTGTATTGTGCCAGGCCAATACGTACTCTGTCTGAACCAATATCTAAGCCATCAATGAAGCTGTGGAGGAACTGTCGGATCCTCCGGAAGTCGTCTGTGCCAATGCTTCCAGAGCCATCCACTAAGAAGACGATGTCAGCCTTGGTGACACATGCTGCAGAGCAGGGGTCAGAAAAATGTGTATTTGGCATCACAGGTTTGATTTACTGTACATCTGCTTTCTTGAATGGTCGCTTGACTGTGAGAATGTTTAATCAGTGCAAGGACATACAGTAGGGGCATTCAGAAAGAAAGAAGAAAGTATATAAAAAATATATATATATATATATACTGTATATATACTGTATATATATATATATATATATATATATATATATATATATATATATATATATATATATACACTGTATATATATATATATATATTATCATCAAGAGCAGTGAGTGCTACGGTATCATTAATACTTAATTAATACTAACCCTAACCCTGTGAGGACCTATTGTAATTGTAAAGATTATTATTCTTCCGCTGAATTAATCACATTTGAGGCACTAAACATACTCAAAAAGTTATTGTGCGCTTATTATTATTATTGTTACAGTTTGTATTTTAAGAGACCTTATGTACCAAGGACCAGAGACCTCAATGGACCGACCCATAGGGTCCATTTGGTTCCATGTGTACACTCTCGAATCTCAAAGTTATGGGGGGTCTAACGCATACCAAACTGGGGGTCAGAGAAATACAAACGATTGAGTAACACAGGCCTAATGAACAGCCTAAGTATGGCCAAATGAGATTGATGTTACAGCCCCACAGAGACAGGCTCACATGAGCCACAGTGTTCTTATCGAACCACGTAGCCAATGGATTTAGACCATTTCCTCTGTATAGTAGTGAGAGTAGTGACTATAGACCGTTTTCCTGAGTGCTTTCCTGTAGAGAGTGCCGCCGTCATTACCGCGGTGTGAACAGTAGCCAGTGGTGGAGTAGAAGTAAAATGATTGAAAATGGAAATTACAAATAATTACAAATTACAAATTACAAATACTCAAAACGTACAGTACTTAAGTAAATGTACACACTGTTTACACCGCAGGAATGGCGAAGGCGCCCTCTACAGGGTGCGATAATGGAATCCGTAGGAGACGGGGTTGAATAAATTAGAAGGCGTGGCTTGTGATTGGCTGGAGCGGAGGTCGGGAGCGCTTGGCTGTGGTCACTTGGACCACACGGGTGAATGTTAACCTCTATGCCTAAACCTAACCCAAACCCTAACCCTAACCTCAGTAAGCCTGACGCCAGTGAGTAGCTAACCTGCCGACGCTGGTGAGTAGCTAAGCTGCCGACGCTATGCCTAATCCTAACCCAAACCCTAACCCTAAACTCAGTAACCCTGGCGCTGGTGAGTAACTAACCTGCCGACGCTGGTGAACCGAAAACAAGTGCTCCGAAAACAAGTGCTCCTTCCCCCACAGTCTCCTACGGATTCCATAATAGCCTACAGGGTGTCGGTCAGGAAATCGGTCTATACATTACCCACCAATCGACTATTACTGTTTTAAGCATGTATCTTTTTGGGTTCAAACATAGCGTAATTATCCATTTACATGGATGATATACTGTAACAGTGAACTGCTTGCGCATGTCTCATGGCTGAAGCAAATCCTGGAGACAGCCATGCAAGGCCGGCCCGAAGGACAATGTGTGTTCAACAAGGACAAACTGAGTGTTTCGGGCAAACTGCGCTTCCTGAGAGTTTTTCTTTTTTTTTTCTTTTTTTTTGTGATCATCTTCTTGCTTAATATGTATAAATGAACAGTACTTTACAACTGTCACTCCAATGATGCATCTTTTACATGGGATGAAGTGCAGCTGGGAACTCAATGCTTTGTATTAATTATTGTTCATTATCGCACCCGTTTTAACCCCCAAAAACCCTAATAATTTACAGGAAAACAAACAAAATAGTCCCCCCCTGTGCCCACCCTGAAGTTGCCAGGCCCAGCCTATTTCTCTGTTCTGGCTGCGCCCCTGGCCTGAAGCACTGGTGTAATCACCTTGCCTGGCTCTAACCTCGCATCACCAGGCTTTCTGGGAGAAAGCCTGGTCTTCATTTACTAAACAGGTCGTTTGATCCGGTCTAGACCGGATGACATCCTACATCATTTTGTATTCAAAACGCAGGAAACACCAAAACGGAAACAGTTTCAACCCAGTTAGAGCATGCGCAAGTAGTTAGCGTATGCGCAAGTAGGGTTTAAAACTGTTTCCGGTTTGGTGTTTCCTGCCAAAGTGTAGTCCGAAAACTACAAAATAACGTAGGACATCATCCGCTCCCGACCGGATCAAAATCCTGAAATTGGAAGCCGTCCCAGGCTAGCCTGGCTCCAGCCCATAGACTCTCTGAGCGGACTGGTTCTCTTGGTCTGGTGTTGTAATATGACGCTAAAGTTTCTCTGGTCTGAGGCAAGACCAGGCCAATGAGAGTCGGAGGGGGGGGGGGGGGGGGGGGGGGGAGAGGGGGGGTGGGGGGGGAGCTCAGCCAGTGCTCTTAATTGCTCCATTTGAACTTCAAAGGGGGCTGTGCACAACTTGTTAGTGATCTCTCTAGTCAATGAAAGCATCAAAGACAACGGCCTGTTTGATGTCTGTCATAGAGGGGAGGGGGAGGGTGGAATGTTTTAGTGTAGAATGTGTACACACATGTAAAACACAACCCCTCCCACCAGATCTCTTGTGATTGGGAATTTCAAATTTCAAATCCCCTCCCCTTTGAAATCTCTTGTCAACGGGACAATGTCAGACTCAAGCTCCAGAGTCTGAAATCAGGCTAGTAATCACCTGTCCTCACGCACTGTGTGACATCTCCGTCATTATGTGTACATAGCCAAACACTACACAGATGTCTTCGTACAATTCTAATGCATCTAGTTTCAGGCTGTTGAAGGAGGGGGGAGAGGAATCACCTCATTTTGGTCGGCAGTACACATTTTTCTGCCGTGTGATGGATTTAAATGGAGTATGCAGGGGGGCGGATGGTTAATCATAAGAGTCAACATACCTGTACAGTAGGTGACAAGCCAGCAGGGTGCATTGCTACTGTCAACATGAATCATAGTCACAGCACAACCTGCTGGTGCCTTGCAAGTCATTGTCAACATTGTCGCTGTCGGGTGGAAACCTTATTATAAGAAAATAAATCTTACCTGGTTCATTATCATCAATCAACATATCAGGACCACTCCTTCCATCTTCACTGTTAAAAAAATCGAATCCAGCTGTCGTTTCTGTATAGGAGAGAAATGTGTCTCATACAGTGTTGGGTATTAAATACCTAATTAACACCGTAATTTTTTTGGGAAATGTAACTGGTAACGATCCTGCTATATTGCAAAAGTAACTTGTTAAGTTTCTCCGTTACCACCAAACCTAACAACGCTACGTAATGCCGTTAGTTATAACGCTGTTACACCCAACACTGGTCTCTTACATCACTTTGTGCTCCTGGATAAAAAGCTGATGTACTGTTATGTAAAATTGTAAATATACACCTGCTAGAAAGGGTTGGGATCATTAGGCCTAATTTTTTTGTTGTCAGGCAGAAACCTCTTAACTTCAAGGAGGATTTCGGGGGGAAAACAGCTACCCCTTGCCTTTCAAAGTATTTATTTGGTGCACTACTTCTGTTCTCCAATGCAATGCATGGATGGGACCCAGAAGTACAGCGAGACTTGGCGAGAGACAGGATTTCAACGGCAGTGTCCTCGACTAATGTGTAGCGAGAAAATGGACTTTGAAGCGAGGAAAAATAACCGGATTAAGAATTTATCCTGTCGTTCCCGTTTTAAGCTCTGTTTGGGTAGGACGGCTCGAACACTGGCCCATTTGGCACCAAATAGTAAGATAGCCTTTTTACTCCAAAATTCTCCTTTAACTTCATATTCTAACTTTTTTCTTAAATAAAACACACTACTTGATCACATCACAGCGTCACACAAAAGCATCAAAAGTAGCAGATCCACAAGCTTGAAACACGGCTCGAAGCGCAGATTGCAAATCTTCTACTTTGAATTTGAATCCAGTAAAGTAACCTTTTTGGATATGAGGTTTCCAACGGACAGAGACATCCTCTAGTGACAGTTTACCGGTGTTTCATTACTTGGTGCTCTATATTACGTATTCTACCACTTTTTCTAGTCACGTGTTCAAATACTGGATTCTGATTGGCTAAATTCCGGAGGTTATGACAAAACAACTGCCGCAAAGTTGTATGAGGACTTGTCCGAGATCAATGCACCTCAGTGTACATCCGGGGACTTCAGGAGGTAGTCGGAACACCTTTCCCCCAACCAACAAATGACGGTGGCAACGGTCCTATGTTTACTAACGTGCATGCTATAGTCGCCGATTTATTTGGATCCAATGCAATCCGCCAACTTTAAAGCCCCTTTTCTCTGAACCTATGCCTTTCTGGAAGCGAACAGCCTCTATTTACGGCCGGAACGGTACTTCTAACTGACGTTAGCTTAGCTGTAAGCTAGACGCATGGATTAGTATGGAGTTGGCGCCATCTGTTGGTGAGTAGAAGATGTTGTTTGTGGAACTATCTGCTGTCTCGCGGAAGTTTTATAGGCAATAATAATTGTAACTTAAGATCCTTGCAAGTTACAACTATGTGTTTTCTTTCATGTATACGGGAAAAAGTGGTAGAAAAGCTATTTACCACTCGGGGTCGGACATTATGCTCTCATAATGTCCTGAGTGAGTGTGTTATCGGACTCGGCTGCGCCTCGTCCGATAACACACTCACTGCGGACATTATGAGAGCATAATGTCCTCTCACTCGGGGTAAATTGCTTACTTCCCCCCCGGGGAGCAAACTCTTGGCAGAAGACCACTGCACAGGAACTGCTGATTGTCCTCTCAGTCAGGTAGAACTTGGGAACATGCTGCACTATTTGCAGTGGTGTAAAGTAACTACGTACATTTACTCAATAGCCCGTGGACCCCCATTTGAATACGCCAGAATACTTTTACTATAGCAGTGACCCCCAGTTTGATATGCATATAGGCCACAGACCCTCTTTGATCTCCGGGACCCCAATCTGCACTGCAGTATCATCAGTGTTAATTTAACTCTGAGAGCATACAAATGGAACCAAATGGACCTGTGCACTCTCAGAGTTACAGGCACATGGGTCCATTTGGTTCCCAACTATCAATCATTTGGCTGGGGATCCAAACACAACAACTGAAGATTAATTTAAACGGGCCCATAATTTATTCTCCTGGTTTTGTTTTCACGCAACACAAGCTTTTGAGTAGTATTGCTCCATAGATTGTGTGCAGAAAGTTTTGTGCAGATTTCTAAAAAAAAAAGACTAGGCGGACAGGTACTAGGGATTATGCTGCATTCAAGTTTGAACAAGGCAATTATCTTATGCTGCCTTCAGGTACGGCATGGAAAGAGGGCATTTGCATTTCTTTCACCATAGTAAAAACTGCATTCATGGTCTGGAGAGGGGAGTTTTTACAGATGGATGCAGGGGCTCGAGCCCCCTTTGATGTCTATGTGTGCACTTGCCTGGCTGTAGGTCAAACGGGGCTTGAGAGTTGTGCCTGTTCAAAGGTTGCATCTTTCAATTAATTGAAATAGGCCTAGCGCTCCCATTTGGCCAATTACTTACCATTATCACGTGGATGTCTCAAATCTCCTCCTCCTACAGATTAGAGATGCATCACATCACTTAGTGCATAGATTTGCAAATACATTTACATAGATCCAGTGTTAATCATCATTAATTGGACAGTACAACAGGTAGCTCAGACAAAGCAATCTGATTGGTTGAAATAGCTCTCTACCCGTGTGAATAATGAGCACTACCACACAGGTCTCATCAAACAAAGTGCAGGTCACGCTCTCCCAACACTATGCTAGCAGTTTTCATGGGAAGTTCATGGAAATAGTAGCTAAATGTGGCCTTAAAAAATTACATATTTCCGAATAAAAATGTTGAAAAGAAAAATAGTTTTATTTTTTTATTTTTTTTTTATTTTTTAAGGGCAACTGTTGTAAAATCGCAATATTACACTCAAGTGTTGGTTATGTGATTATTGGACCTTCTGTGCTGCCTACAGGCAGGCACTCACCCTTCGGGCTCGTGCCTGCGGCAACGCAGGTTTTCCAATAATCACGATAACACACACCCTCTTGTGTAATATTGCTTAAAGGAGGACTTCACCACTGTTCAACCTGTCTTCATATAATAGGTCCTCACTAATGTTCATAATAAAATAGCACCATTTTTTTCTACTCAGTCTGGGTCTCATAAGGAGAGCTGTCAAATCCTTCCACCGGTGACATCATCGTTTTACAGGGGGGGGGGGGGGGGGTGGGGGGGGGTTTGTCTGGACCTGTTACAGATATTGTCCAAAAATCATGCAGATCGGTACACAGTATCTCTATAGCCATTAAACGAAACGGGTATTTCTTTACATTGATGCTCCTACATAATGCAAGCACCAGTTAAAGTTACTTTCCATCCCTCATATACTGTATGCACAGTGCACATCCCATAACCACACACTGCACATCATTTTGGAGCTCATATCTTTGAACGGGTAAGGGCTAGTATATATATAATCACGAGAACAATGGCTTCCACTTTAACTTTTCAGGAATAGAAAGTCTGCAGTTTTCTATTAGCTTGCATTCCCATTGATGATGTCACCGGTGGAAGGATTTTGACCCACCCACAGCTCTCCTATGAAACCCAGACTGAGTAGATTTTTTTTTTGTTTTGATATTTTATCATGAACATTAGTGAGGCCCTATTATATGAAGATTGGTTGAAAAGTGGTGAAGTCCTCCTTAAATTATTCAAGAAAGAAGTTCAACTCTGGCTTAGAGAGATTACAGAAACATTCCACTTGGAAATAATTATATTTATACTAAAAGACAAGCTTGGGGAATTCGAGGATAATTTAAATTAACAGACATTATTAATGATGATTTAACGAGTTAAAAATCATATTACCTAGTCCTACATGAGAAATGACACATCTCAGCTCTGACTGATATGCATTCCCACTGAAATCAAAAAAGCAAATACATTTCAGCTCCATCTACATGTTAAAGGAATACTTCACCCATATTTCTTTTTTTCCCCTTTTTTTATGAAGTGTTCTTTTAATAGTTGTCATGACATATACTTTCTGTTTCATCATAAAAAATTAATTTGTTCCAGGTTAATTTAATCATTGAAATTAAGCATGAACTGGATGAAGACTCAAAGTTAGAGTTGAGGTTTACCTGACTGTATTTTCTGACTCAAAAACAAAGCAGATTGAGAAATGCTGATTTAGTTCATTGTGAGTTGGCGTCCATCTAATGACGTATCGTTCATTGGAGATCCAGTGCTTTGAAATCCCGGTCGGTCCATTGATCTGCAGGTCGTAGATCCTTCAAGATAAACAATGTTTTGAAAATTAAAACGCGTAAACTCCATAAAGTTTTGTTTTGTAAATTAAATACTTTGTTGTACAAGAATGTCAAACAGAAGTAGAAAAAATAGCTGATCTACAAGCGCAACATGTTGTAGACTTGTGGATCTTCTATTTTCAACATTTTCAAATCATTTTTTCAATTAAGAAAACCTAACCAGAAAGACGCCTAGGGGCAAAAAGCGACCTTATCCTAAAGGGCGAGGTCACGCAGGACGGAATTCACACAGGACAGAATTCATTTGCAAGTGTGATTCGAGTTGCGGTTGGTTGTTTAAGTTGGACAAAATGTGGACAGAATATTTCCCCAAATATTTCCCCCAAAGCATGTCTGACATCATTATTATAGACCAGTGGTTCTCAACCTTTTCAGGCCGCGACCCCCCAAAATAATCCCCCCCCCCCCCCCCATGTAGATTGGCTATTTTCACAATTTCTGCCTCTAATATTTGACAATTTGGCCAGTGTTTAATTTGTCATTTTAGAGGTATTAAAAATCCTTAAAGGACCAGGTCACCTCTGGGACAACCAGATCTTATTTTATTGTTGTGTGGGACACGATCAACACAATCCTGAATTATTTTTTGTGTTCAACCTGTGTTTTTAGATATGTTAGTATTTCAGCATGCTACAACTGGTCATATGATGCATTTTGCATAAGGATCATCCCTACCATATCTTATACGTTGGCTGTTAAAAAATATCAGATACAAGGCAAGCTTGTACATCTTCTATTTTTTTTATTATTTAGAAACATCTAAAAAGAGATGCTTGGAAAATAATTAGCATTTTCTTCTATTTTTTTTCTTCTTTTTTTTTAACACAAATCGTTACTTCTGGGTGTCCCTGGTATATTTTCAGATCGGGGTCCGTGGATAAAAATATATCAATTTGGGGGTCCTTGGCATGGATAAGTTTGAGAAGTACTGCTGGTCTAAAGACATGTCCTGACCTGCTGTATCGTGCTGTAGCTCTGACTCGGATCTCCAGGGTCTTGTTGACAGAAGCAGGAAGGTGGGCTCCATTGGGTGGAGTTGGAGACAAGAACATGGGACTATAATCACCGTAACGACATGACGGGACGTCCGGCTCAACTGGAAGACAAAAAGATACACAGAATGACAGAGGAGTAAAGTCCAGTATTTTGAACTTCACTGGAGTATTTCCAATTGTCAATGCTTCTACTTCTACTCCACTACTTCTCAGAGGCAAATATTGTACTTGTCTTTTACTCCACCACTTTAGTATAGTTACTTAGTAGATTTTGATTATTAGAACAAAACGTAAATGAACTACTTCTGCCCTATACAATTTGGCTATTATTTAAAATAGCCTATCTAAGGTCACAATGCAATGCTGTTTTCATTTTTTCATACCATACATTTGAAAACGTGTAAAAGGGACACATTGCATAGTGAGTCCTTTTTCTTTGTTACTAAGTTTGATGCCAAAACGTGTGTATTTTTACGTAAATATTGAGTACATGAATTCTGCCTTGTGGCTTCAATGAATTGAGTACAAAGGACCCCAATGGAAAGAGCCATAGTGTTTTCATGGCTTTAAATCCTGACCTTGTAACAAACTGTACTTTCCTGTCTCTTTTTCTTTGAACTGCTTATAAAGTATTCAATCAATCAATCAATCAATCAATCAATCAATCAATCAATCAATCAATCAATCAATAAAGCAAAAAGTATTTCCACTTGTATTTAAAAGCATATTTCACTCAAAAGTAAAAAAAAAAAAGAAAAGAAAAAGGTTTGGTAATTTAATCACCTAATCAGGATTTTATGAACACAAGGACCGTTTTTAATTTGCTTGATTCAATATTTAGATATTTGATGTAAATTTTTTCAGGCCCTCCTCCACCTGCGGCCCTCCCCATACATACCCATTATAACTTTAAACCATGATAGATTCATTAAAAACACCCTTTACTTTTCCTGGTGACTCATAATACCCTCCTACTACGTGAGCTGGCCATGTTTTTTTCGACAACTTTTTTTCATTTGTAATTTTTTTTTATTGTATTTTTATTTTTTTTTTCATTTTCCCAAAGAATTATTACAAATAAATAAATAAAAAGTTATGGAAAAACACTGCCAGCTCACGTATTAGGAGGGTAGTATTAGTCACCAGAAAAACATATTGGGTGTTATTAATGAATCTATCATGGTTAAAATGAAGTTACAATGGGTGTGTGGGGAGAGGCCCTGGGCCTGGAGGGCCTGGTAACATTTACATCAAATATCTAATTATTGAATCAAGCAAATTAAAAACTGTTCAGGGTGTTCATAAAAGCCTGATTAGACGATAAAATGTCCAAAAGTTATTTTGAAAGTGAAATATCCCTTTAAGTAAAACATTTTAATCGATGCAGAATGATAAACATAAGAACATAAAATGTAAATAAAAAAGCTCTAACCAACAAGGGTGAAGTGCAGGGGAATCTTGCTTAGTGAGTTAATGGATGAGGGGTGGATAGAGAGAGGGTGCTTAGGTGTGGAGGATCCATCATTGTAGGAGACAGAGATTTCATCTCTGGGGAAGTCTTCCAAGACGAGCTCGACTACAGGCTGACTGATACTGTAGTTATATGAGAGTGAACAGGAATTCTGAGGAAAAGAAAATAATATTGCACAAAGGCTGTTACAACTGACAATGCGATTAATATCAATTCACGCGCAAGCACACACTTTGTTGTCCACCCATCTCACCTGGTCTAAGATGAGTCCTTGGGTTTGGCTGGTTGCATACTCGCATCTCACCTGGTCACCATCAGGATCAAACACTGTGAGATTCAACGTTCTTGGACAATTGGGGTGAACTCTGGGAAGTGAGGAGCAATTGAATGAGGCAGAGTTAGGCTACTCCACCTCACCGAGATCTATAGGCAGCCAGTTCACCAGATCTTAAACTGTTTTAGACCTACACTCACATAACTCTGAAAACCCACATATTTTGTATTTATTTATTTTTTTATTGTATCCCAATTTGTATTAACTTGAGAACAATGGCTTCCCTCTTTCTTTGGTGTTTCGCCCAGGTGGTTGTGGATATTATGGCTAAACCTAACCCAAAACCATAACCTCACAAAAGCTATGCCTATATCCCTAACCTTAATCCTAACCCTAAACTCACATAAACTATGCCTAAACCTAATCTCAAAACTACACCTGTGTGGATTTGAGTCTGGGTTTTCAAAGTAGTGGGTGTATGGGGGCGATTCTTTGATATCAGGTCCATTGTTTACCTGTGATGTTAGTTTCTTGAGGCCCTGAACTGTCACTTTGCATTCTGTGTATGTGATTACAGTACCAGTGTTGGGTAGTGTTATTTTTTAAATTAACTTGTTCAGTTACAGAATTATTGCCATTAAAAAGTAATCCTAGCGTTCTAGCGTTACCTTCTGAGAAAAGTAACTTGTTAGTTTACTTTTCTGTTACAGACAATTAAAACCTTTTTAAACAAATGGCATGCCATCACTCACGTGTGACACAAAAAGTAGTGACCCATTGAATATGGTGGATTAGACCAAGTCACCGATTTTCGTGTAACACCTGGGAGTGGCACCGTGCATCGTGCATGCATGCCTCCGCTGACAGAGACGCAGAAGAGCTCATACATTTAGGGATCAGCGAAAATGTGTCAGATGGATTATTTTCCCTTTGTGGCAACAGAAAGAACAGGGAAATATAGGTCTTAAATGCATCAAATAATGCTGTTATGTTTTGGAAAAGGTAACTATAATTAAACTACTGAATTGTCAAACTAACTCGTTACTCCGAAAAGTAATCCGTTACGTGTCAGTAACGCTGTTAATTTTAACGCCATTACCCTCTGACACTGGTGATTAAATTGCTTATTATGTCACAAGTGGCTATGGATAATAGCGTCTTCTAAATGCCCACATTGTAAATTGTAATTAAAGAACCAAGAAGACTAAGAAACAAACGATCATTACCGTATGAGGTGTATGATAGTTGTGATGGGAGATCTGTTGGATAGTCTGGTATCAGATCGGGTTCCAAGGTCCACGCGTGCTCTCATTGAGAATGTGTGAGCTGGTGAGCTCCCAAAGTAGTTCAGATGGCCCAGATCGGAATCATTTTTGGGATACCTACACAAATGGACAGACAGAAAGAGAGACAGTCAGGCAGGCAGGCAGGCAGGCAGGCAGGCAGGCAGGCAGGCAGGCAGGCACGCACGCACGCACGCACGCACGCACGCACGCACGCACGCACGCACGCACACACACACACACACACACAGACACTCAGTTTACATTTTCACCCCATCAAAATTCTGACATATTTTGATTGTCAGGACATCTCCCCGACTCCCTCCGCAGTTGAAGTTCAGGATGTGCAGGATGTAATTTGTTGCAAATTAGGTGACTTGACCCTGACCAACCAACCAACTGACCTGATTTCAAAAGGTTTGTCGTGATGCAGCCTTCTTGTCATGACCAACTCCTGCAGACACCAGTCGTCGATCCTTGTGATGGTGCTGCTGATCTGGTATCCACAGTCTCCATAGGAACAGGAGAAGTCATTCTTCTGGTCAATGGGCTTGCAGGAGGCTAGCTTAATACGAAGCTCCACCTGCAAACAAAACAATGAGTTGAGTTTACAAAGCACTGAATCTGAAGGAAAGGTCCTGAATCAAGAGGTACAGCAAAATGTTATAACAAGGGTCTTCAACAGGGGTAAATACCGTACTTGAACCCTAATCTCCATATTCTGAGAACTTTAGCAGAACATAGCAGATCTACAAGCTGAGCTTGTACACACACACACACTACAAGCTGAGCTTGTAGATCGGCTATTTCCGGCAAATGTTTGGTGGAGGAGAAAAAGAGCAGACTACGTACAGAGTGAAAGGTCAAGTTAATTAAATATTGACAGTTCGAGTGGTTAAATATCTGAAAACTCAAATTGACATGAATCCCAAATACACTGATGACTGTGCTGTCAAACAATGACACTATATGGAATCTACAGTATATGAAAAGGTTGTGGGGGTCTGCTTCATCTCTCTTTCAACAGAGGGGTCCTTGGCCTGAAAACGTTGAAGACCGCTTAGTTATAATGACATAAAATACAAATAGATTCGACAACAGGCAAGGTATTACAAGCATTAGTGAGCTGTCTACTCTAGGTTTAGCTACAGTAATCCATTCCAAGTTCCAACAGAGTTTGTGATCTAGTATAATTCCACCTATAAGGAATCGGATTGTGTTTCATAAACTCTTTAGATTTCTTCTCTGTTTGATTTCAGGAACACCAACAAATACAATGAATTTACTTTTGTGTTAATTTTAGTGATAATTTATTCCAATGCTTTCACGTCCTCCTCTAAACAGTAAATGTCTGAATTTCCGCCGTCTGTCTACAGTACTCTGACGTGACGTCATAGTAGGTCTACTGATGTCACATACTGGCCTGGACACGGAACACCATTTATGGGCATAGACGGGTAAAACAGTGCCCAAACTTCTGACATCACTGAGACGCCGCCTGTACTGCGCATGCGTCTCAGCAATGGTAACATCTGCATGCTGAAACAATGCCCAAATTTGGAGAAGACTGATACGTTTGGGTTCTCCAACATTACTTCTGAGACTCTTACATTCAACGCCCACATATACTGTGCACACCCCCGGGTAAAGTCCTAGTTTAAATAAAGTAAAAATAACTTATGTCCTAATATACAGTAATAGGCCAGGCACGTGCACACATAGACATCAAAGGGGGCTTGAGCCACTGCCCTTTTACCCATCTGTAAAAAGTGCCCTCTCCAGACCATGAATGCAGTTTTCACTATGGTGAAAGAAATGCAAATGCCCTCTTTCCATGCCATACCTGAAGGCAGCATTCAAGAGAATTGCCTTGTCCAAACTCTCCTGAACTTGAATGCAGCATCTTATGTTGAAAGAATTGCCCTCTCTGTGTAGAAATCCATGCTGTACATCACATCTCCAGTATTCACTTGATTATGCTTAGTTCAGTGTGGTATCAAGTACCGAAAATAGCAGTCCTCCAAACTCACATGAGCTTGGAGGTCTGCTATTTTCAATATTTCCACCAAAGGCCCTTTTAGAAATCTCAGCCCCTGCCTTTAATATTCTCTGCACGTCCCTGTAGTAGGCCTATGTACATCACTATGAAACAAGGCATGTGTGAAAAGGACCAATGATGAGACTGTATATCGTCGTTGTCGGGTAGAAACCTCGTATCTCCAAGTTTCAAATTTGTACGTTCTTTCGCAAAGTAAAGGCCTGCTTCATCATACAAGGCCGTTGCACAAAAGTAGTGAAAACAGCAGATCTACAAGCACACAACGCCTCGCACCGCAAGGCGTTGTGTGCTTGTAGATCAGCTGTTTTCACGGTTTTGGACATACAAGGTTTTCACCCGACAACGACGTTGTTAACCCATTAAGACCTGGAACCACTTTAACTATTAGTGTATGCTTTAACTGTTAAAAAAATTGCAGATATATAAGCTCACAGCGCCGCACCGAGTGCCACGCTGCGAGCTTGTAGATCTGCTATTTTTGAAAAGTCGTGACCGTGCAAATCTTTAAATAGATATTTTCAAAAGCGAGCATTTGTAACTCAAATATTTGCTTCTGGGGGGTCCCTGGAACAACATATTTTGAGATGGGGGCCAGCGGCCAAACACATGTAATTTTGGGGGTCCTTGACGTGGAAAAGTTTGAGAACCACTGATTTAGAAGACATTTATAGAATGTCAAAAATGAAAATATTCAAAGACTTGCACAAATCACGACTTTTCCAAAAAATGCAGATTTACAACGTGGCACGAGTACCACACTGTGAGCTTGTATATCTGCTATTTTTTTAATTGTTAAAGCATAAAATAAAGTAATAATGCATTCCCGGAAAAGTAAAATGAAGATATTTACCTCATACGTCCCATTCCATGAATAGTGGACTTTGGGTTTGGGGCTAAAGGTGACAGATCCTCCATAGAACCAGTAATCAGTATTACTGGTACTGTGCTCAGCAGCATGCCCTGCAGACACTCTGGACCCCATCAGCACCAGCTGCAGCAGCAGCAGTGTGAAAGAAGACATGGTTCAATCTGTTCCTCTCACAAACACCACCACAAGCACCACCTCTTATAGTCACCATCACAAGGAAGTGAAACGAACACCTTGCGATGAACCGGCAAATGAACAAAAGGAACTTGGCAAGTTTTGACACACTGGTTTATATTTTCTTCAAATGAGCTTTGATAACATGGGAGTAGTTTTGGTCAAGCAGGTCACATCTCAAGTAGCAGGAACTGTCAGACTTAAAGGACGACGTCGCCCATTTTCAACCTGTCTTCGTATATTTGGTCCTCACTGAAGCTGATGATAACATGGTACCATGTTTGTCTAGAGCAGTGTTTCTCAAACTTTTTGGTCTTCCAGCCGTTTTGCAGCGGTCTTCAGCCTTTTCCTGATTGCTGAATCCAAGTACCCCCTTTTATCGACAACAACATTTTGATGAGAAAATACTGACATCGAAAGTCCAGTTTTTTTATGTCAGTATGGTGAAAGTAAGAGTAGGTTGCCTTTTCAATATCCAGTTGTGCTAGTCAAAATGTGTACTTATTTGGTTTAAAGCTTTACAGAGCAGCACGTTCACATATATTTGTCAATGTTTTATAATTAAACATGTCAGTAAAATAAACCAAAACGCATTTGTCGAAATTTTGGTCCGTAAATGTAATTTAAACCCCCAAATCTGTCTTGTCTTGTTTTGTCTTGCTCAAGGACACCTCAGTACATTGTAGGAGGGGCCGGGAATCAAACAGCTGACAGCTGTTTGTGGCCACATTACAGTATAATAAGCACTGCATGGGGCCAAGACATGGACGCTCACTGCAGTCCAACGGGAAATGGACCTGGATGGTGTCACAACACAAACTCAGGAACCCGGGACCTCTAACTAAGGCCTCCTGCGGCTCATGGACAAGGTCATAGAGAGAAGGATGAGGCTGGCTGGCCCTGGGTGCTGTTCCAGGCACCCTGGGACTGATGGTGAGACCACTGACACTGTGGGAGACAAGTGGGCACACCACCACCTACTGTATGTGCAGTGGCGTCAGTTCAGCAAAAATTAGGGTATGGCAAAGATGGGAGTCCTCATGGAAAATAGGCATTACATTTTGGATAACACGGTTCTATTGTGAAAATAGCAGATCTACATGTAGATCGGCTATTTTCACAATGTCTGAAAAAAAAGAAAAGAAAAAAAACTTTTGACCGTTTTTTACAACAACATAATAACGAGCGCAGATAGACAAAGAGACATTCATGGATTTATATTTAAAAGTAGCTTTTTTTTGGCAGCTGCATACCCAATTGACTCCCCTGTGTATGTGGCAGCAACACTGTACAGTAGTCTGAGCGAGATCATTTAGCGACCTCCAACCTGGTCGCAACCTGGTCGGTAGTTTTCACAGACGGTCGCTAAATCTACCAACCGGGCTGCAAAATCACCGACCAGGTCGCTAGATCTACCGACCCGGTCGCTAAATCTACCGACCGCGCTGCAGTTTTAGGTCGGTAGATTTAGCGACCCGGTCGGTAGATTTAGCAACCCGGTCGGTGATTTTGTGGCCCGGTCCTGCCCGGTCGTTACTGAGGTTAAGTTTAGGGTTAGGGTTAGCAGCCCGGTCGGGGGATAAGCGACCCGGTCGGTGGATTTACCTACCCGGTCGGTGGATTTAGCGACCCGGTCGGTGGATTTAGCGTCCCGGTCGGTGGATTTAGCGTCCCGGTCGCAGGATTTAGCGTCCCACTCGGTGGATTTAGCGACCGGTCGGTGGATTTAGCGTCCCGGTCGGTGGATTTAGCGACCCGGTCGGTAGATTTAGCGACCCGGTCGCTGAAAACTACTGACCAGGTTGCAACCCGGTTGTAGGTCGCTAAATGATCTTGCCCTCTCTCACACTGTATCGCTTCAGACACTGATAAGGAGGGAGAGGGACTGATTATGGCTTGTGCACAAGCCATACATTTTATCATGCATCCCGCTAGCCACTCACAGCACAGATGTAGGCCATGCTTCAGTTTGCTTGGACATTGCCTGGACATTTTTTGGGAACCAGACAAACCAGATGTTGGCGCTTAGCTCCTTCCAGGAGCCCCTCTCAAAAACAATCAACCATATAGGTATGCTACTAGTTGTGTGCTCACTTTAGCCACACTACAGTAACGGTAGTGTAGTACTGTTACTGTAGTGTCCCCAATTTAGTGTATGTAGTGTCCCCAATTTATATTTATTTATTCCACCACTTTTTGGGAATTTCGTTCAAACTTCAACTTGTTCAGCTTTACGCAGTTACTATTGCTTGTATTTTTCTCTTTACACATTTTTATACTTTTTGAGGTTTTTGAAAAAAAACTGTTTCCCAGTGGATTCCTCTGGGAAATGAATTCTGTCTTACCGTTTAAATGACCACTCGGGCTTGAGCTGAATGGAAAGTCTGAGGAGGGATGTGTACATTTTCTACCGTACATGATACACTTTGTGCGCGTTTTCATTGAGCCCACGCAGTTTCTGCAGGAACTGCTTTTCTATTAAAATTAACATTAATACTGTAGGTTGGCCAAAATAACATTTTTTTCACAACAAAAAGCCATCTCACATTCCTCCAGTCTCCTCATCGTGTCATTGTTAGTGATACGTATTACAGTACATATTACCATTACACTTTCATATTGTTATTGTGATGCCCTCTTTCTCGCCTTCAATACAGCGATCTGCCTTCCCGTATGTGTGCATGGGTGTGTTTGTGTGTGGGTGAGTGTGCGTGCGTGTGTGCATGCGTGTGTACTATTCCGTTCACTGGGAGTCTAGCGGCAGTGGTAATGCGGTGTTATAATTCAATTCTCATACAGTGGGCATTAGTGCTTATCCGGTTATTGCCTCCATGTCTTTTTTTATTTATTTAAAAGTATAGTGTAACCACAGTGGTGTGATATTGATTTTAGAAGTGTGGGTCCTCTAAATTCATGACGTCATGCCCGCACGCTGTTTTTATTGTTAATTATTGTGTGCATATGAGGTGCGCGTGCGTGCAGCAAAATAAGTGTGGGTTCGCTGAGCCCATGCGAGCCCGGGAAGCGCTCACTATCCCGACTATCCGCTGTTCCGACATGGTCGGCAGGTTAGTTACTTAGCGTCGGCAGGTTAGTTACTTAGCGTAAGGCAGGTTAGTTACTTAGCGTAAGGCAGGTTAGTTACTTAGCGTCGGCAGGTTAGTTACTGAGGTAAGGTTTACTGAGGTTAGGTTTAGGGTTGGGGGTAGAGTTAGGGGTAGTTTTAGTGTCGGAATACCGGCCTGTCGGAACACTGATGCGGACCCCGCGAGCCCATGGCATCTCACCCCTGGTGAACCATTAATCCAAATGCTGAGACTAGAGTTCTCAAATTCTGCCTGAACCCGACCATACCCGACCCAACATTAGGGTAGTAGGGCCTAAAATGTATGCTAATTAGTCGGGCCGGGTAGGGCCTCGGGCTCAATGAAAATAAAAAGGGAAAAAAGGAGGTAGGTCCTAAAATGTATGCTTAGTAGGTTGAGGCCCGGGAAGGCCCAGTTAGGCCTGGGCCTTCATTTTCAAGGCCCGTTGAGAACTCTAAATGAGACTTTACCCCAGGTGAAGGAGTTCAACTATCTCGGGGCCTTGTTCACGAATCAGAGGAAGTGGAAGACGGTGAAGGAGATCAGCCGGACAATCGGAGCAGCAGGAGAGGTATTGCAGTCGTTGAATCGCACTGTGGTGACGAAAAGAGAGTTGAGCCAAAAGGCAAAGCTCGCTGTCTACCGAGCAATCTTTTTCCCTCTCACCTATGGTCATGAAGAGTGGGTCATGTCTGAAAGCATAAGGTTGTGGGTAAGTAAGCGGACAAAATTACACTTGGAAAGGAGACAGCTTAGGTGGTTCGGGCATCTAGTACGGATGCCTCCCGAGTCCCGAGTGTCTCCCTAGGAAGGTCCTCTATATCAGGGGTTTTCAAAGTGGGTGACGGGGCACCCTGGGGTGCCGTGACTGCAGTCCAGAGATCCAAAGATTTAGTATAATTTTAAACTTGAAGTACAAAATGATGTTCAGTCGGTTCGAACCAAAATGGCTATTAGCTCAACGTAGGGATCCCCCCGGAGGAAGTGGATAATGTTGCTCAGGAGAGAGAACACTGGAAATCTCTGTTGGAGCTGTTACCACCGCGACCCGATACCGGATAAGCGGTTGAAGATGGATAGGACAAATAGCTTGGGAAGATATTTAATGGAAGAATTCAAAGACTCTTATTCCCTGAATACGACACGAGAGAAACCAGGGTGTGTATTTGGAATTTGCTATATTTTGAGAGAGACAGGCAAGGAGGACAAAACAGTGAGCATACCATCCCTATAGTGGCAGCTTTCATCTCTCTCTCCCCAAAATGGAGGTTAAACGTACAGTATATATGAATTACAGTATAACTGTGGAAGTCTTTGATTGGTTCACAGATCATAAGAAGAAGACAATAGTGATGGATCCTGTTTGGTTAATTTTATTAATATAATATTAATATAGTAGTGTGTACCAATTTGTGTATAACGGTCAAATATCATGATTCTTTGTGTTCCAAAACAAACCCTGTTTATTATTATGTTTAACACGGTATAGATATCATTTTCAGTGTTAAACATCAATGCCATCCTGTGTTGGGACAAATAACTAATGTACGTGATGAGATCTGTCCACTGCAGGTCATAATGCCCAGGACACAGGATAACAAAATGATATTGCCAAGCCATGATATCTGGCCTTGCTACTGGGCCAAACGACACGAAAACATCTGATATCCATTGTTATGTTTAATTGTCCAATCAGAATGTGACTAATGTATTCTGTAACTCCATATATCTGTGGTGAAGTTATGTTTTGTATAGGCAGAGAAGCAACGATGGGTGATTTTGCTGTACTGTACTTGCTGTACTGTACAATTTGAACTCTGAACTATTCTTTCAATAGAACTAACAGAAAAACGGACTTACACTGTGTGGACTCATTTCTTGTGTGCGAGTACTTTAATATTTTGGGGGAAACTGTCTATTCATATGGAATATAATAATTCTTCCATCAAATAGTTTCTTCACTTGTAACTTTCCACTGACTAGACATACAGTATAACCCAAACAGTAGTAGATCTTGTAGTCAGGGTAACCACAGTCACAATGATCTGTACTGTAAGTCCAGACAGTAGTTCACAGAATATAACTTTATGGTCATATGAGCCTCATACATGGATGATACATTTATGTAAAATAAATTCATATCCGTCAGTATTGCCTCAGCTGTGTGTGTGTACTAGGGCATTAACGACTTGTGATTTTTGCAAGTCGACTCGACTCAGTAAAAAGTTGAGTTAAAGTTAAAGTCGTTTGATGACGTCATCACATCACACACTCGACTAATGCCCTAGTGTGTACCAATCTTTTCTCTGTGGCCTGGGAATCATCGTGCCCTTGTTATTGATACGTATTACATACTGTATTACCATAACTTTTTCAGATATATTGTTATCGTGATGCCCTCTTTCTCACCTTCAATAGCAATCTGCCTTACTGTGTGTGTGTGTGTGTGTGTGTGTGTGTGTGTGTGTGTGTGTGTGTGTGTGTGTGTGTGTGTGTGTGTGTGTGTGTGTGTGTGTGTGTGTGTGTCCAATATCTCATAATACTGTACAAGGTTTTGTATATTCATTACAAACTGAGGATAGATTGTTTGCCTTAAGGCAAAGTGTTAGTACCTTTGTTGGGGACATCAAAGGGCTTGGCCTGCCCAGCCCGGTGTCTTTACCCCATTGTTTGTGTAAAATGTAGGGCTTAGATCAGGGACGGAGAACTTTGATGATGGAGAGGGCCCCTATATTTCCACACTAACTCCAGAGGGCCACATTGCATAATATGATTTTTGTAATTCATGTATTCCTATACTTCCTCATTCTATGTCAAACAAAAGTAGCAAAAAATAGCAGATCTACAAGGCCAAGCTTTTCAGCTTGTAGATCTGCTATTTTTAAATAGAAGGTTTGTATTTACTATCGAATGCATTTAGTTATACAAACTTTATGAACTTAAAAACAAATACATCGGACATAAAAATACATTTTAATACTAGTCACTAAGCTACTAATATAGACTGAAGCAATTAAAGCGGGTTTGCATGTTTGGAAACAGCTGAAATCAATAATATATCGCAACATTAATTCAGTGTTGACCTGTGAGATTGTATTAAAACATAAAATAAACACGTTTTGAGACATGTAAGGGGGACAAAAAAGAGGAAGATGGGATCCGAAACCGTTTCTGGAACACTCCGTTCCCAAACCTTTCCTCTAGGGCCCCTTTTCCACCGAAAGAACTTGCAGTTCAACATTCTTATGAATAATACTCGTTCTGGGGTTCGGGGTGGAAGTCCACCTTGAGAGGCTGACTTCCACCCCGAACCCCAGAACTATTATTATTCATAAGAATGTTGAACTGCACTGGTTCTATACCAACGATCTTTCCGTGGAAAAGGGGCCTTTTTTTCCTGGGATCTTTTGGCTATGAAAAAGGTTTTGAAACACTGGTATAGGTCAGTGGTTCTCAACCCTTTGGGTCGGGACCCCCAGAGGGGTCCCCAAATTATTTTGGGGGGTCCCCAGATGTTAAGCTTAATGTTAACATTGTTTTCCTCACTCAACAGTAAACAAACCAACATAACGTTTAAGTGTATAAAGGGTATCTGCACATTTCTAAATTGAACATTTAAAGACTTAAATACCTTTTAAGTTCCTCTAGTCAGACATTGGTCAAATTGTAAAATATTAGAGGCTGAAATTGTGAAAATAGCAGATCTACATGCTCACAACGCCTCGCGTTACGAGGCGTTGTGAGCATGTAGATCGGCTATTTTCACAATGGAATAGATCGAGTCAAACTAAATGTAATGCCAACTCCTACAATTCTAAGTGCTTGTGCAGGGTGGGGGGGTCAGTTCAAATATGATTATTTTGGGGGTCACGGCCTGAAAAGGTTGAGAACCACTGGTATAGGTCATATCTAGACCAGATGTAGGCCACTCTTAAGCCCCGGACATTTTACACAACACAATCTGAGCCGTTTTGCTAAGATGTAGGCATAGCTAAGACAGATGTAGGCCTCGCTTCAGTTTACTTTTACCGGACACTTTTTAACACACTTTTCCCATTGTTTTTTGACCGGACAAAGCAAGATGTTAGAGCTATTCCAGGAACACCGCATGTCAAACAAAAGTAGCAAAAAATAGCAGATCTACAAGCTCAAGCTTTTCAGCTTGTAGATCTGCTATTTTTTTTAAATAGAAAGTTTGCATTTAGTTATACAAACTTTATTAACTTAAAAACAAATACATCGGACATAACAATCCATTTTAATACTAGTCACTAAGCTACTAATATAGACTGAAGCAATTAAAGCGGGTTTGCATGTTTGGAAACAGCTGAAATCAATAATATATCGCAACATTAATTCAGTGTTGACCTGTGAGATTGTATTAAAACATAAAATAAACACGTTTTGAGACATGTTAGGGGGGGAAAAAAGAGGAAGATGGGACCCAAAACCGTTTCTGGAACACTCGGTTCCCAAACCTTTCCTCTAGGGCCCCTTTTCCACCGAAAGAACTTGCAGTTCAACATTCTTATGAATAATACTCGTTCTGGGGTTCGGGGTGGAAGTCCACCTTGAGAGGCTGACTTCCACCCCGAACCCCAGAACTATTATTATTCATAAGAATGTTGAACTGCACTGGTTCTATACCAACGATCTTTCCGTGGAAAAGGGGACTTTTTTTCCTGGGATCTTTTTGCTATGAAAAAGGTTTTGAAACACTGGTATAGGTCAGTGGTTCTCAACCTGTGGGTCGGGACCCCCAGAGGGGTCCCCAAATTATTTTGGGGGGTCCCCAGATGTTAAGCTTAATGTTAACATTGTTTTCCTCACTCAACAGTAAACAAACCAACATAACGTTTAAGTGTATAAAGGGTATCTGCACATTTCTAAATTGAACATTTAAGGACTTAAATACCTTTTAAGTTCCTCTAGTCAGACATTGGTCAAATTGTAAAATATTAGAGGCTGAAATTGTGAAAATAGCAGATCTACATGCTCACAACGCCTCGCGTTACGAGGCGTTGTGAGCATGTAGATCGGCTATTTTCACAATGGAATAGATCGAGTCAAACTAAATGTAATGCCAACTCCTACAATTCTAAGTGCTTGTGCAGGGTGGGGGGGTCAGTTCAAATATGATTATTTTGGGGGTCACGGCCTGAAAAGGTTGAGAACCACTGGTATAGGTCATATCTAGACCAGATGTAGGCCACTCTTAAGCCCCGGACATTTTACACAACACAATCTGAGCCGTTTTGCTAAGATGTAGGCATAGCTAAGACAGATGTAGGCCTCGCTTCAGTTTACTTTTACCGGACACTTTTTAACACACTTTTCCCATTGTTTTTTGACCGGACAAAGCAAGATGTTAGAGCTATTCCAGGAACACCGCTCAAAATATACATTTAAGAAACAAATTGTAATGGTTTGTCGCCGAAGCTAGCAAATAAGGTTGAAAATTGGTGAATGGTACATTATAAGTTACACAGTAACAATGCTGTAAAGCAGGGGTCTTCAACATTTTCAGGCCAAGGACCCCTTAGTTGAGAGAGAGATGAAGCAGGGACCCCCACAACCTGTTCATAGATTCCATACAGTTTCATTGTTTGACAGCAAAATCATCAGTGTATTTTGGATTCATGTCAATTTGTGTTTTCAGATATTTAACCACTTGAACCGTCAATACTTCATAAACTTGACCTTTCACTCTGTACTTGGTCTGCTCTTTTTACCCTCTACACCAAAGCTCTTTGCCGAATCTGCTATTTTTGGCTAAAGTTATCAGAATATGGACACTAGGGTTCAAGTGGTTAATATCAAAAAGGATAAAAACGTATCTATCACTAAAAGATTTGGAGGCCCCCCTGTAATAACTTTGGGGACCCCCTGTTGAAGACCCCTGCAGTAAAGTTACTGATCATTTGTATATTAGCCTAATAATCAGTATAGCTAACGTCATCCCCATGGTGTTCCTGGCACACTGGCATGCCCCCATTTCAGTTTTATCCTCCTTGTTGCAGACAGGAAAAGAATAGAGGCCCTGACACACGTATCCATTTTTGTATCAATATCAACGAGCAAAGTTCATTTTCCATTGTTGTCATTTCACTTTTCTATTGTAAAGTGAAGCAGTGTTCTGAAATTGCATTGTGGGAATTCTTTGACAAAAAAAACAAACACACTCTAAGATTACACTGGAGTTGGAGCCGTTGCCCTGCGTTTCGTCATGCTGCTCATCGATTACTATGTTCTCTTGATGTTGAGGAAAATAAAGTTGATACGTGTATCAGGCAGGGCCTTATGGACAAAGGACGAAACGGGACCAGATACTGGCCCAGGCACAGCTGGTTCTGGGAGCATGGAAGCCAACAGGAGCAGACAATAGAGTGGATGATCTTAACTTTGGTTCACTTTCACCAGGAAAATCCCTGTTTTGCTTTGTTAGCGGTGGAAGGTAAACTGCAAAAGGTCAGAGAGAGAGGGAGAGAATTTAGAACTTATAACTTAGGCCTACTAGACAAAATAATTCAGAAAAAATGTATCACTTTACCTGACATTAATCAAAACATGCAGTATATCGCCGTTGTCGGGTGGAAACCTTGTATGTCCAAAACCGTTTGTTTTGTATTTATCATTTTTAAAATAATTTAAACTAGTGAAATCTAGCCGATACAAGCGCACAACGCCTCACACCGCGAGGCGTTGTCTGCAGACCCCATCTTGCACGGGGTCTGCAGACCACACCCCCCCGGGTCTTATTATGCAGATAGCCAGCTTGGACCAACCCTGACATAAAATTAATTGAGGAATATCTGCATCCTCTTGAGTAAAAAGAACTCTTGTTGGAATTGAATAAGCACAGCATGCAGTCAGTCTATCCAGAGAAAAGGACGTGTTTCGGCCTGTCGGCCTTCCTCAGTGTTTCAAACTGCAATACCACCAGGTATTGTTCTTTGAAATACTGAGGAAGGTTTCGGCCTTGCTGCTGTGCTTATTTAATTCATAAAAAAGTTCATAAGAAATTACTCAAGAGAATGCGGATATTCCCTTCACTTTGACATCTTCGTGAATCTGCGCCCAGTTATGCCAAGAGAGATCTTGACAAGACTCCTCTGCCTGTCATGTACTCAGGGGCGTCACAAGGGGGGGGGGGGGGGGGGGGGAGTGGGACTGAGTTACTAGGGCCTAAGGTGGAGGGGCCTTAGTTATTTTATACTTTGGCTATTGAAAAATAGCAGATATACAAGCTCACAGCGTGGCACTCGGTGCCGCGCTGCAAGCTTGTAGATCTGCTATTTTTGAAAAGTTGTGAAAATGTGTGCAAATCTTTGAATATAATGTATGTTTTAAGCGAACATTTGTAACTCAAATTTTGCTTCTGGGTGGTCCCTGGATCTAAATATGTTGAGATGGGGGTCCGTGGCCCAATACATATAATTTTGGGGGTCCTTCAAATTTGAAATATTCAAAGAGTTGCAAAAATGTTCAAGATCTTTCAAAAATAGCAGATCTACAAGCTCGCAGCACGGCACCGAGTGCCATGCTGTGAGCTTGTATATTTTTCAATAGTTAAAGCACAAATAATGCGTAATAATGCGTTGTGACACCCCTGCCTGATGTCCTCATGAACAGAGGAGGGTCGCTTCTTTAGTTTGTTATGCAAGACATGAGAGACATGAAGGAGTATATGCTCTGTGGGCACTACCTGCATGAGCCACCAGGGATCCCCAGTGAGTCACTTTCAGTTGAGAATTCAGGCAGACCTTTGCTCTGCCGTGTTAACTAAGTTGTGCCACAATGGTGCATTTATATACCACCTTTATCCAAGGAGCGTTACAAAGATTGTGCAATACATTCATCCATTCACACACATTCATCCACCGATGGCAGAGGAATCCATGCAATGCACCAACCTGCTCACCGGGAGCAACTAGGAGTTTAGAGTCTTGCTCAAGGCCTCTTTGACACTAACTCTGGGGGAACCTTTCGGGAATACTCCGTGTTCTAATGAAGGTTTCTCTACCCCTGAGCCACTGCCGCCTCATATGTGACATAATCAAGCCTAAATATAATTATAACACTGTGTATAATATTACAGTATATATAATATAATTCTAAAGCGCTGTTTCGTGCCGTGTTTCCAGCTTTTAGATGCTATTTTTTATGCTTTTGTGTGTGTGAGGTCCTCTTATAACTCTCTTATAACAGGGTTTCTCACCTCACTAGCACAACTCTTTTTCTCAACTCAACAAAAAAAATGCCATGATGCTGAATGCACATAAAAACCAGGTCCATCTGTATGCAGGCTCTTGTGCTTTTGTGTCATAGGTGCTTTGCCAATTCACATAATACAATTGAATAATACAATTGAAATGTAGGCATTTAGCAAGCGTTCTTATGCAAAGCGACTTTGCTGCGCTCTTGCAGAGCGACTTTGCTAATGTGAAATAAGCATCGTAAACAAGAATTCAAGTCAATAAAATAAGCACACAAGTAGCGTGCAGAGAGAACAGTGTAGTGCCCCAAAGACACAAGGATAGGTATGGTGAACCTATAGAATGATGTCTAAAAACATCTAAATCACATGTAACTCTGTAACAGGGGCGTCAATTGGGTATGGCAGGCGTATGCAGCTGCCATTCCCCCGGGTCCAGGGGGGAAAATAAAAGTTACTTTTAAATATAAATCCATGAATGTCTCTTTGTCTATCTGTGTTTATAACTTATTATCTTGTTAAACTACAGTAAAATAACTACAAATGCAAACTTTGGTCACTTTAACAAGGTATTATAATTATATTCTCCACACTTGAATTCTCCCCATCTTGACAGAATGGTATATTCCCAGGTTCCGCAGGTCAGCTGCACAGGTGCAATGCATTATTGTTAATTGTGGCACGTTTACTAACATGCCAAGTTTAGCTGCACTTTGAACAACCGTTCCAGGCTGCCATATCCAGCCCAAGAAACCATAGAAACGGGGGGAAAAAATAAAATGTACTTCTTAAAATAAATGTATCATGCCTGTTGCTAAGGTATGGTGACATGACTGGTGTCTTGCACGCGTGCGAAGGCGCGCGTGCAAGACACCAGTCATGTTGCCATACCTTACCTTTTTCTGAACTGACGCCACTGTTCTGTAATAGTGTGGACGAGGAAAAACTAACACAAAAACATGAGATGAGAGGGATATACAGGAGAGAGAATGACACTCATGGACAACATTGTTCTTTTCTTTTATTTGTATTGTTTTACTGTATTGTGGAAAATATTTACAGTTCCCAACAGAAATGGCGGACACTCGACTAGATTTGGCCAGTCACAGATTCACTGCATCACATGCATTCCTGGGGCAGATTCCTTGCCCCTATATTGCCCACATTGCTTGACATCATGTTGTCAGATGTCTGTTGGACAAAATCTTCTGTCACTACTGTATGTGCCTGTTTTGTATAGGTGTTTAACCCTTTAAGACGTGAAAAGTACCCAAAAAATTTCTTCTGAATCCAAATGGATTTCAGAAAAAAACTATGTTTCTTTATCTGTGGTTCTCAAAGTTTGTAATGTCAAGGACCCCTAGAATCATATGTATTTGACAGCGGACACCCATCTCAAAAATATTTTGTTCCAGGGACCCCCACAGAAGCACATCATTTTGAGTAAAAAATGTTCCCTTTAAATTAATATATATTCAAAGATTTGTACAATCTTTCATGGTTTTTCCAAATAACAGATCTAGAAAACTCAGATTCTCAGTAAATCTGCTATTTTTTAATAATATTCAAATATTTTTTAATAAGCCAAGTGTTTTCATGTAATGGCAGTGTTGGAGCAAGCATAGTCCGATGTGTTACTGAAGTGAAAACAGCAATGGCATAAGTCGGTTAAAAGTTGCAGTCCAGTATTTAAAATTGTACTTGTGTAAAAGCAAACAGTGTTGCTATGCAGTAAAAATAACAGTAGGCTACCAGTAAGATGCCTAAGGGCGAAAAGCGGGCGAGGTCGTGCCATGTCTTGGCCTTCTGGCCAGTGATGTATATCGGACCAGTTACCCATATATGGAGAGCCCTGTTACACATAGATGGGCTTAATATTGATGACATCAGGGATCTCCATATATGGGCATAAAAGGGGATTTGGCTCCCCTGGCATCACAGGGATTTCCATGTATGGGCATGAAAGGGATTTGGTTCCCCTGACATCACAGTGATGTCAGAGCGTGAGAGTCAATCAACAAAAAAGACAAGCGTTACCCATACAGACAGACAGATACGGTCAAGATGTGACGGTTCTGATAGTAAACTGCGACCTACCGTCGCAAATACTGTACAGCATGGTCACATTGCTGATAATGGTCCATTGTGAGCGAATCATTGCAAAGCATAAAACACATCAGCAATCCAGGCCAACATTCACTGCCAACCACATTCAATAATAGCTGAGGAATAAAATGATCTGCCTTGGTTAGAAAGACAATCTCTCTATTATCTAAAAACAATTAACACAAAAGAGATAATAGTGTTGACAGACACTGCAGTTATTGTAGATGACAATGATAAGCATTGCATGATGTTGACATGACATCACACATAATGAAAACATGAGTTAGTATGTGGTCAGTGACTCAGTAACTTATTAATAGAGATGGGACGTTCGTGAACGAAGCGAGTCTTTTGAATGGCTCTTTGAAATGGACGATGGGATCCGGTTTGCAGTAGGGAGGCGTTCTTTTCTAATGAACAGTGGTGGGAAAAGTACAAAAACTAATTAAAATGTACTTGAGTAAAAGGACAAAAGTATTGCTATCAAAATGTACTTAATACTTAAAGTACCAAAGTGCTCATTATGCAAAGTGTCCCATTTCACAAATTTTCCAATGAATAAAACATTTGAAAATAGCCGATCTACAAGCTCACAATGCGTTGCGTTGTGACGCATGTGAGCTTTTTCAAATGGCGGAAATGTATATAGGCCTATGGCCAAAATGTATATAGGGTTGAAGTGATTTGTAATTATAATAAAAATCTACAAAGTAACTAAAATAACTAAAGTAAGTTAACTAAAATGAGACAGTCTTTTGAACGGCTCTTTGAAAGGAACGGATCCCAGCGATCCCGCTCACTTCATAGAGCCATAAATCCCATCTCTACTTATTAATTACGTGTTGTTTTTAACACAGGGAACATGATGCTTTCAAATAAATCTCCCTCCTTCCTTATTAATGGAATTATGTTAAACAGCAGTTTATACTTCAGCACAAACAAAACAAGATTTTCCCATTTTCATTACTAATTACTACTGTTTGACTGTTTGGGATCTTAAAATATACACCCTTGCATTGTGTTAGAAAACTGATGGCACTTTTGGTGTTAGCGGGTCAAATTTGACCCGTGATTTAACTCAGCCCCAAATACACACACGCACGCACGCACGCACGCACGCACGCACGCACACACGCACACACACACACACACACACACACACACACACACACACACACACGACATGCACACATACCATTTCAGAATGAATGTTGCGGTTCACAAAACAGAAGTCTGTAGGCCTATATTATTTCATACAGGATGATGGTGTACTTGCTATAGGCCTTGGGCCTCCTACTGTGCCGATGGAGGACTATGCATGGCAGGGGCGCCCGCTTCCCTGTGCCAGGACTAAACCTGACCGCACACCCCAAAAGGTTGTGCTGCCAGAGCCAGTGTAATTGGGGAAAGTTAGCCGAGTCTTTGACCAATCTGGGAACTAAATGCTTACCAATAGCTTTCATCACAAATGTGTTCATAAAGGTGTCTACTATCACCTCTGAACTTTGCAAAACCCAACTCCCTTGGGGTCTCATTGAATTTACTATACAGGAAAATAATACAAAAAATGAATCTGCTATAAGTAGCATGTGAGGGGTTAAAATAGGGGTTTGTCATGATTCTGAATCCAATGCAAGCATTTGTCTTGCACGGAAAACATTCCTCGGAGCGCGTGAAGAAAATAAACAACCTCATGTTATGTCAATCACGTTTGCACACTGCCACCCGTTTCGTATTTATTTTCGGACCAGGGTTGTTTTTTTCTCGATTTTCGCAACTGTCGCCACTGAGTCCCTTAATTGCTCTCTCTCTCTCGTCTCTCTCTTCTTGGCCTGAAAAATGCTTTAGAGGATTTCGGATTTCCAAAAGGATTTCCAAAACGCAACGAGAAAACGCAGTGCAGTGTGCAGCCAACAAGTCCATGCGTGTCAGTGTGATGTCAGTGTGTTGTAAAACGGATATGTGCGCCCAGGGCTGTCACAATTATTAAATAATCGTCTAATCGTGATTATTTGACATAATCGTGATTATTTTTCACAATCGTCATAATCGTTTTCATGTTGAAAAATGTTCATATATTTTTAAGAAATTCAAAAATAGTGGAAATAGCAGATCTACAAGCTCACAACGCGTCGCATCGCGACGCGTTGTGAGCTTGTAGATCGGCTATTTCCACTATCAAAGTTATTTTTTAAGTAGTAAGTTGTCAAATATGTCAGTAATTTCTTTGTAGGTTATGTCTCATATCTACCATGTACAACTTCAAAGCCTAAAAACCAAACAGAAATGTAATTATCAACGACAAAAACACAATTAAATTGTTAATCGCCAGTTATTTGAGTGACAATTAATCGTCATGTAAAATGTCATATCGTGACAGCACTATATGTGCCCACATACTGTATGGAGATCTCTGTATCTCTCAGTCCTTGTCCCCTTTTAAGGGCATATTGGTTGGAATTAGTCGTTGGGATGGGATGGGATTGGAATTAAACAAATCCGGAATTCAATCTGTATGTGCCACAGATCTGATTCAGGCTATAGATTTGACTGCCAGTGTAAATGTTGCCTAAATACAGCCTGCTCTATAATGATTGTAACGATAGCTATAGAGTGTTTGTTCAGTAGCAGTGTTAAATAGCTCTATATAATGATAGTAATCATTGTTGTAGAGTGCTTGTTCAGTAACAGTGTTAAATAGCTTCATATTGTGATAGTAATCATTGCTCATAGTAATCATAGAGTGTTTGTTCACTTTGGGACCCACATGGTCTCTAGAACAGGGGTTCCCAAACATTTTTGGCTCAGGGCACCCCTATAAATATTATTTTCATCCAAGGCACCCCTACATTATATAGTCTACATAATTTTCACTCCCAACACCTTTTCTACCATATTTTAGCGATTATGTTGCGAGAAAAACGTTGAGATAATAGCCATTTTTTGTTAGAACTGACTGAAAATAACTTTGTACATCAAGTTTAAAATTATACTAAATAAGTGTCCAATACATTCCAAATATTATCAAATTATCTCGCGGCACCCCTGGACAGCCGTCACGGCACCCCAGGGTGCCCCGTCACCCACTTTGAAAACCCCTGCTCCAGAGGTCATGACGTCATGCTTATGTCATAACAGAACAGGGTTGTATAATTGAAACCAGCGACGACGGTTTGTCACAACCTGTCACTGCTCTTTTCGATGGAACTGTAACAACGGTCCAGACGGGCTCCTTGTACTGCGTTGCTTCACAAACACGCCTGGGCATCAACACTAGCGTTGTGATCTGAGCGCAGCGTGGGTCGCGAGCGCGAGCTGTCGAGTTGCGTGTCGGGGGTTCCCAGCGATCCCAGCCACCAGCTACATTGTTGTCAGGAGTTACTCGCCTCTGACTGGGCGACAGCGTAAGTGCGAGGGAACGTGCTATACGAACGGAGGGGGGAAGAGTATAGAGAACCTGTGAAAGACCCGCCTGTATAACTACTCGAGCTACACTCTGTCGCCGCAGCGCGGGTTGTCAAGTTGGAGATCATTTTGATCCAGATGTCTCAGACTGAACACGAAGCAGAGGACTATGGATACAACCTGGCTGACAGGAGGAATAAAAGTATGTTCAGACACAACAGGTGTAAGGCCATGGTAGGGTTCGCCAAGAACAATCCACTCGTAAAGCAGCTCCTCAGAGCCATGCGGATTTCGGGGTGTCCACCGAATGTCCGCATCTCCTGCGAAGACTGTTGGGGTTTGGGGTATTTTGATCCCCAAAGCCGGTCTCTTGCCATGTGTCAAAACAACATCCCCCAGCAGTCACTAATGAACTCTGTAGTCACACACGAGCTCATCCATGCCTTTGACTGCTGTCGGAGACACGGCGCGGACCCGAACAGTCTAAAACATCATGCCTGTTCAGAGGTCCGAGCGCATAACGTCGCGGGGCGCTGCTCCTTCACCAATGCAGTTGACACAATGGAGTGTGTCCGAAGAGGAGCTCTGGCTTCTGTCCTGAAAGTGTGGGAGATCACCAGAGCGGAGGCCGAGAAAGTGGTGGACGAGGTCTTTGACACCTGCGTCAACGACCGCGCGCCGTTTGGTCCGGTTCCATACAGCAGGACGGATGCCGAGTCTGCCTTCAGAGATTTATGAGATGTATGTAGCTCTGGTCCATCGACAGACCCGTCGGCAATAGACCGCGTTTTCTCAGCCCCTACGAGCGCTCAACTTAAGTCAAAATAAACAAAACTACTTCACTACTCACCAAACCAAAGATAGTTTTGCGTTGTGGAAAGTCTATTCTCCACTGTGGTGAGCCCCTCAGCACCCCACCCAATCTGCAGAATACACAATTTTTGGCATGAAATAAAGTGCATCCAACTCGACCGCCGCTTATTTCCGGGGTGAACCATTGTATCTGTGGTGGCGCTGGGTGGCTCGATACAAAAATAATGTATTTTACAGAGTAGGTGGGGTGCTGAGGGGCTCACCACCGCGGAGAATAGACTTTCAACAACGCAAAACTACCTTTGGTTTGGTGAGTAGTGAAGTAGTTTGGTTTATTTTGACTCAAGTTGAGCGCTGGTAGGGGCTGAGAAAACGCGGTCTATTCATTTGCCGACGGGTCTGTCAGAGCGTCACTGGAGGTGACGCGATGGACCAGAGCTAAGATGTATGGATACTAAAGACACAGTTAATCACAACAGATGACAAATGTGCATAGGGCCTACTTTGTATCTATTATGTTTTAAATAAGCAATACAAGGAAACCGATTTTGCTGATTTACTGTATATTATAAGGTAGATCAGGGCTACTCAACGTATGGCTCAGGGGCCACTCAGCAAAATACAAAAAGTCAAGGGGTAAGGATGGTCCTGTTTTGCTCGTTTAGACAATGTTTTTGTAACACACTGCATGAGTAGTCTAAACATTAAGGAATGATTAGGGATGACATTATGAAGTTCCTTCTTTTGGAACAAACAGTACAATAGCAAAAATAGCACAAAAAAAAACAAGACAAAAGAATGATGGTTTTGGAGAGTGAATGAAAAATGAGATCAGGAATTATTCGTCCACACTGAAAGCAGACAAAATATATTTGTATTAGTATGACCGTGACAGGCCGCATAGACATGCTGCAGGGGCTGCATGAGGCCCACGTGCCGCAGGTTGAATAGCGCTGCCCTATAAGGTAGTATCCCACCCATTTCACAGGTGTTATGCTGTTCACCATAATGTCCGGAATGAGGGGGCTGTTTGTTAACCAACGTGCTAGCAATGGTTGTGTTTGACACATTCAGTTTATCGGTAATGACAGTCATTCAATAATATCCACATGCAAGTTGGTTCCCCACGCTGTGCAGGTGGTTGAACCCTGTATGGTTTCAACAGAGGACAGTTCTAACACCACATAGAGGAGGAGCTAACCAGTGGCATCACATAGAGTTCTCAACAGAACTGAAAATGAAGGCCCGGCCCTGACTGGGCCGTAACAGCAAGTGGGACTGAGTTACTAGGGCCCAAGGTGGCGGGGGCCTTCAATATATTATGCTTTAACTATTGAAAAATAGCAGATATACAAGCTCGCAGCGCGGCACCGAGTGCCGCGCTGCGAGCTTGTAGATCTGCTATTTTTGAAAAGTGAAAAAAATGTGCGCAAATCTTTGAATATATCGATGTTTTTAAACGAACATTTTGCAACTCAAATTTTGCTTCTGCCCTGGAACTGAATATTTTGAGATGGGAGTCCGTGGCCAAATACATATAATTTTGGAGGTCCTTCACATGAAGAAATGTGAGCACGACATAGAAATATTGTTTTTTCAAAAAACCTTAGAAGGATTTGAAATATTCAAAAACAAATGTGTCCCAATCTCACTGAGAGCCAGTCATCTCGGAAAGTACAGCTTTAGACAGGGACTGAAAATACTTTTTTTTTGTTTTCTCACTAAAATGTGATAAAGCCACTAAAGCATTTCATAAATTTCAGGCTACATTTCACTTAAACGCCAGAGCTTAACTCTGCATGTAAATAAGACTTTTTTTAATTAATGTGAGAGATCGTCAGGTCATTTGCAGGTTAGAAATTTATTTAGAACTTGAATATCTCAAAAGTAGTATTTCAGCATGGCATCATTCTATAAGCCATATCTTCAAAACTGTTGGGTCAATCTCCACAACCAATATATCATTTTGTAGCTATGATCCCCAGCTTCCAAATGAAATGACAAAATGAAAATGAATAAAAATCCAATGACTGGCTCCCAGCCAAATTGGGACACAAATGTTCACGTTAAAAAAGAAAAAAGCAGACCTACAAGCTCGCAGCGTGGGAACGCATTATTTTGTGCTTTAACTATTGAAAAATAGCAGATCTACAAGCTCGCAGCGTGGCACTCGGTGCCGCGCTGTGAGCTTGTATCTGCTATTTTTCAATAGTTAAAGCACAAAATAATGCGTTCCCAGTCTAAAGGGGTTATACCCCTCCCCTTATGAAGAACATTCATGGGGGGCCCGCAGTGAATCCTTGTACCCAGAATTTGGTGCGATTTTTTTTTACGTTGAAAGCCCTCTGTATTTATTTCATGGACTTAATAAATAACATGCTAAAAAAAAACTTTCAATAATATTGCAGTTATAAAAACACTATACAGGATCGGGGAAACAAGGCTAAGGTCTTCTCTGGCCTCCTGAAAGGTGAGTTTTCAGGGCAGTTTTGAAGGATGCCAGTGAGCTACATGTTTTAAGGCAGGTAGCAGGCCTGGAATTTCGTCAGTTTAGGGGCAAGGCCAATTGGCCTTTGGTGTTGTCAAATTTGTCAGGGCACAAAGGCCAAGTGCCAGGGCAGGAAGGCCATCATTAAAACAATGATTTTAAGTCCACGCCACAGTCATAGTTAATTTAGCTTAAACGTTAAGGTTTAATGTAATACCTTTCAATTAAATAAATATCAAGAACCTGTTTTATTTCTGTTTTGCCATGTGCAGTGGTGTAAAGTAACTAAGTACATTTACTTAAGTATTGTACTTAATTGTTTATTGTAATTTTGAGTATTTCTAACACTTACTTCTACTCCACTACATCTCGGATCCAAATATTGTACTTTTACTCCACTACAATTATTTGAAACCTTTAGTTACCAGTTACTTTGCATATATCAATTATAATATTACTAAACATACATGGACCACTTTAGCCCTATTTAGGCTATTTGAAAATAACCAAGCTTATAGAAAAAATAGCAGATCTACAAGCTCAAGATGTGTCGCATAACTATGCGTTGTGAGCTTGTAGATCTGCTATTTTCAAACATTTTGTACTTTTACTTTTGGTACTTTAAGTACATTTTGATACCAATACTTTTGTACTTTTACTCAAGTATATTTAGGACTTTTACTTGCAACCGGAGTATTTCTACATTGCAGTAGGCTATTGATACTTTTACTTAAGTAAAACATTTGAGTACTTTTTCCACCACTGGCCATGTGTTGTGCACGCACGCACGCACACGCACACACGCACACAAACTCCTCCCTCCCGTTCGCGGAGTGATCCTTTCTCAACAATAATGTACTTTCTGACAGCTCAGCCTCTTGGGGAAAGAATAGCTTTTGGTTCCCTTAGTGCTGCATTTTGGTTGTTGTCCTGAGCTCAGCAGAGCTCCGTTTGAAAGCATTCGTTCGCACATTCGGATTTATTCAACAGGCTGCGTTAGATGTAACTCCCGTTTGGCCCGGTGATGCTTTTGTGTTGTATAAACACTGTGTCGCGGGACTCCGGCGGCTCACTATGCGGCGGCTGCTATGCTGCTACTACGAGCGTAAATGGAATCTACTACTGGTCATGTGAGGAGCTCAGCCAACCACGCACTGCTGTTACCGTAATGACTGGAAAATCGCGCAGAGGAAAAAACGGTAAAAAGCAGTTAATGGACTGCTGTGGGCACCGGGGCACCACGGCCACTGTGGCCGTTTGGGCATGTCATTTTTCGAGGGGCACACGGCCAAAGAGAGGGGCAACGACGGCCATGGCCGTCGTGGCCGCCGTGAATTTCCTGCCCTGGCAGGTAGCCAAGGAATTCCACACATGGGTGGCACTGTTGTAGAAGGAGAATTTACCCATATTTGTCTTATGGGTTTATGTTATCAGATCATTGTGTGTGCTCCCTCTGGTGTTGTGGCTGTGGGTGTTTTGGAGATGTTTGGTCAGATATGCGGGTACTGAGGGGATGGAGGGCTGATTTGCTGACATCTGACATCACTGTGATGTCACGTGACGTCACAGTGATGTGTCAGGGGAACACATGTCAGGTGTTGGCCGTATGGGCGGATACGGACAAGCTGTGACGGTCGCAACAAGTACCGTATTTACAAATCCCAGTGCTCTACTATTAAATGTGGGGCTCACTGATTCATAGATGTTAAACCTTGGTCTAAGTATTAAAGCATGCAACACAGTTTTGAAAAGAAAAGAAAAGAAAAGAAAAGAAAAGAAAAGAAAAGAAAAGAAAAGAAAAGAAAAGAAAAGAAAAGAAAAAAGTGAAGTGAAGTGAAGTGAAGTTCTTACCCAATAACCATGTCATCCATCAGAGGAACAAAGTCTTGATCAAATCATTGTCAACACCGTCACTGCCACCTAGTGGCAGTTTTTTAGATAGCTGGGACTGCTCTGCATTGGTTAGAAAGACCAGTAGGAGCGAGATCATTTAGCGACCTACAACCGGGTCGCGACGTGTTCGGTAGTTTTCAGCGACCGGGTCGCTAAATCGAGCGACCGGGTCGCTAAATCGAGCGACCGGGTCGCTAAATCACCGACCGCGCCGCTAAATCGACCGACCCGGTCGCTAAATCTACCGACCTGCCTGCAGTTTTAGGTCGGTAGATTTAGCGACCCGGTTGGTACATCTAGTGACCCGGTCGGAAGATTTTGCGCCCCATTCGGTCGATTTAGCGACCCGGTCGCTCGCTTTAGCGGCGCGGTCGGTGATTTAGCGACGCGGTCGGTGATTTAGCGACCCGGTCGGGAGGTTGCGTGGCAGGTTAGCCTAACTGAGGTAAGGTTACTGAGGTTAAGTTTAAGGTTAGGGTTAGGGTTAGGGTTAGGGTTAGTAGCCCGGTCGTCGTGGAGATTTACCTACCCGGTCGCTGGATTAGCGTCCCAGTCGGTGGAATTAGCGTCCCGGTCGATGGAATTAGCGTCCCGGTCGGAGGAATTAGCGACCCGGTCGGAAGATTTTGCACCCCAGTCGGTCGATTTAGCGACCCGGTCGCTCGCTTTAGCGCCGCGGTCGGTGATTTAGCGACCCGGTCGCTCGATTTAGCGACCCGGTCGCTCGATTTTGCGACCCGGTCGCTGAAAACTACCGACCACGTCGCGACCCGGTTGTAGGTCGCTAAATGATCTCGCCCTCTCTCAGAAAGACATCCTACTGTATTATCTAAACACATTATACAAAACAAGGATACCAGTGATGACACTGATGACACTTCATTGAATACATGATTTCATTATTAGGCCTATTTTGTAAAATTACTTGGATATTTTAGTAAATACAGTTTGATTTGTTAATGGAATAAGGCTGTTGTCAAGTAAAGTCCTATTCTAAACTTCCTCAGTTGGTAAATAACCTGTGTTACAACACAACAAGTAAAAAAATAACTCACTGAAACAGCAAAGGGTTTGTGAGACATGAACTTATTCAATACAGCTGTAACATATCACTTCATGCAATGTTGTTGCATGAAGTGAAGTGTTCGTACTTAAAGCCTCCTCAACCGTGTCAAGATAAAATATAAGATTAGAAATACAATAATAAAAGCTACATAGTAAAACATTGCACATTTTGCAAAATATGTTAATAGAAAGTTGTGAAATATAATGAAATGAAGGCAAATAGGCTATAGTGAAAAGTCAGCTAGATTGTGATTGTGAGTCGTTTGTGTCATAAGTGTAGGATTCAGTCGTACGCACGGATACACGCACGCATGCACACACACACACACACACACACACACACACACACACACACACACACACACACACACACACACACACACACACACACACACACACACACACACGCAAAACCTGTTCTTTACTATTATTGATCACCAGATCAGCTCCTGCTGGCTTCATACATTGTTTTCTACTTTCCTTCAAAGTTTCCTTTTCTGTAGAATAAAAATAAAAGTTCACGTCTTGCATGTATGTCCTTTCATGAAAGCAAATGTCACTGCTTTGTGATTCGGTTTTAACCTAGAACTCACCCAAATGTCCAGCGATTGCATGTGCGCAAGAACACACAATGCAAATCCTCAAAGAAAATGTATAGTTTGTCATAGCCTATTGTAGAAGGCTTATTACTATGCCTACTGTTTTGTGTCGGAGCAAAATAAAGTATATTGTATGACTAACATACTACAAAAATGAAGGTTTGTATTTAGCACAAGCCTTCATTTTTGTAGTATGTTTGTGTGGCCATGGTTTTTGGTGAATTCTTAATTCATGCTTTTGTTGTCTTATAATATGTTAAGTGTGATTTGGGGGAAACGACAGAGGTAATTACAGGGAGCACCTCCCTTCTGTGTTTGTTGGAGTTGGTTTGGCACTTATGTGGCAGTGTTTTTCTTTTTTCATTTTTTTTAAGGGTGGTCCTATAAAAGTATAACTAATCCTTTGGTCCAGTAACCTATACAATGCACCACAAAATTGCTCATTTATGTTTTGAAAGCTTAAAAATGGCAACCTATACTATTTCTGTCTTTTTACTGCTGACTGTAACTATTGAATGGAAAACCAAATCTCTTTGTGAAATGGAAGCTGCTTATTCTCACTTCGAATATCCACCACATGTAATTGTATTTTTGGAATAAGAAAAACAAAACAGAATAATCTTTAGTGATATTTATCACAATCATTTTTCAGAGAAACAGTATAGCCTACATTCTTCTGGCTTGGAAGAGAGTGCAACTTGAGGACAGGAGGAGCTCAAATGCTACCAGCTGAACCTGTTTTCTTTTTGGCAAAGTTGGCTAACCGTTGTGGTTGTCATTAAGATGAACAGGTGTTCTGTTTGGTGAGGAAGTCTTGGAAGATTTATGGAGATATGTAATCTGTCTTCCAAGGGAAAAATAAACACCACGATCAACAAGTGCATGTGGTGAGTCATCATCAGATAATGAACGGTCTGGCGCAACGGAACACCATGACAGTTTCGTACTAAAAGTGTGTTTGTGTGTGTGTGTGTGCGTGTGGGGGGGGGGGGTCATTCAATTCAAAATGTTGTCAAAACAATAAAAACTGTTAAAGAGAATAATGACAAATCTTTCAATTCATTAATCATTGGCATGCAGGAAATAAAGAGCAGATTACCATAATATAAAGGTAATTAGACTATAATTACCAACTTGTGATAATTATACAGTATGTATCAGATATTATGTTAATGCAATGCAATCAAATGCTACAGCTTTGAATACAACTGTCGGAACTGGTGGAGAATGAAGAATACGACGAGCTGTGTACAGGACAGGACAGGACAGGACAGGACAGGACAGGATTTTGCTCGGTTTTCTGAAAAATATTGGCTGACATGGCTGGCATTGACATCATCAGCATCTCAGAGAGAAAATAAGGCATTGCAGACCAAAACGGCCAGTGGCGTGTGCCAAATATTGATAGCACTATTTTTGATTGATTGATTGAAGGCTTTATTAGAAGTTTGCATAGGAAAATGTACAGTTTCATGACGGTACAGTTCACTGGTACAAGGTCTACTAAAAGGAGATCCATGAAAAGACTAAGCTTATTTCAACAGGACACCATTAAAGTATCTCATATAACATTGAATGACAGACAAATAGAACACAGTACTACGCAGTAGATATGTAAAGAAAAGGGAAAAAAAAGAAAACAGTAAGTCTAAACAAACAGTAAGTATATACAAGGAAGGGGCAGGGGAGGGTAGGGTTGGGCTAGGTTTTTACGGCTGCTGCCTGTAAGTGGTTTTTCAGGGCAATTTTAAAGGATGCTAGTGATCCACACTCCTTTATGGCCTTCGGTAAGGCATTCCACATTTTTGTAGTGTAGCAGAAGAACGAGTTTGACCCTTTCTTTGAGTTGACTCTGGGTTGACACTGCATTCATTTAAAATCCTTGCCAAAGAAACACTGGACATCTTGTTCCTTTGGCATCCAATCCTTGACTTTTCCGAGACTAGCATTCAACATGTCATTATTACGCGCTCTCTCTCTCTCTCTCTCTCTCTCTCTCTCTCTCTCTCTCTCTCTCTCTCTCTCTCTTTTAAGTACAAATACATTATTAGCATTGCAGTGGATGAACGGGGAAGGATGTACAGACCATGAAAGCGCGGCCTCACAATCCTTCTGGTCTTTTTGTGTTTTAAGCGGGAGCCGGGAGGTGTCAGAAAAGTTATATTTGCCTTGAGTTGGGTTAGGTCCATGTCAGAGAACAGAGATGCTGGCCGGGCTTTAGTCCAGACCTCCAAGTATTGGGCTTGCGACTTGCGCGGATACAATACTAAATTCATTTCCCTTGTCTACCGTTTCTCACAACCATTGAATTTGAAACAACAGAAAAGTAAAATGCAAATTTGAGGATCCAGACTGAAATAGGACAGACACATTCATACTGTATAGCCTAATTACCATTCTCAAATGCAATACTTTCAACTGCAATAAGAAAAGGCATAATAAAATATTGATAAAACACAAAAGTGGTTCATGTGTATCATATGTACCGGTATATGCCTTTATAAATTATGAATTCATTATCACTATTGGATGAACGGACAGGGGGTTCATATCACGTTTAAAACACAGGCGCTCGGATGTCACAGTGGTAAAGTCCCTGCCCACCACCACCACAGAGGTTGTGGGTTCGAATCCACCATGACAGTGGCGTCAGTTCAGCAAAAGCTAGGGTATGGCAAAGATGGGAGTCCTCATGGAAAATAGGCATTACATTTTGGATAACACGGTTCTATTGTGAAAATAGCAGATCTAGATCGGCTATTTTCACAATGTCTGAAAAAAAAAACTACTTTTGTCCGTTTTTTACACAGGTTTCTTGGCTGGATATGGCAGCCTGGAATGGTTTTTCAGCTAAACTTAGCATGTTGCAGCTAAACTTAGCATGTTAGTAAACGTGCCACAATTAACAATAATGCATTGCACCTGTGCAGCTGACCTGCGGAACCTGGGAATATACAATTTTGTCAAGATGGGGTGGTGTGGAGAATATAATTATAATAGCTTGTTAAAGTGACCATTATGTTAAATTTTGCATTTGTAGTTATTTTACTGTAATTTAACAACATAATAACAAGCGCAGATAGAACGAAGAGACATTCATGGATTTATATTTAAAAGTCACTTTTATTTCCCCCCCTGGACCCAGGGTATGGCAGCTGCATACCCCTGCCATACCCAATTGACGCCCCTGCACCATGATGCATCTGGCTTTGTTGGCCGTCTAAGTTTACACACAATAGGCCCGTGTTAAGGGGAGGGAAGACAGGTGGGTGATATTGATCATTTCACGTTCTCCTGGGCAGGGACGTGCAGAGAATGTTAGAGAGGCAGGGGCTGAAATTTCTACGAGGGCATTTTGGTGAAGATATCGAAAATAGCAGACCTCCAAGCTCACAACGCGTCACTAGCGCGACTGGGCTGGGGGAGAAAAGGTGGAGAAAAAGGGGAGAAAAAATTGGCTACTCTAAATTATTTGTCTTTTTTTTTAAGAAGAAAAAATATATAACAGGCTCATTAAAGTTCATGCTATATTTTCGCCCCATGCCTTACCCCTTGTCCCTAAACTTCTTTGCCTTTTTATTGGAGCTGTGTGAAACACAGGCTCCCTATACGTGGCTGTGTGGGTCTGTCTGTGTGTGTGTCTGTCTGTGTGTGTGTCTGTGTGTATGTAGCCTGACTTCGGCGCGTAACTAGTGCCGCACCATTTACGCCACTCGCGCAATATATACATCAAAATGTGCGGCTCGGCCGGGAATGGTGTTCTATTACCTTTCGTTCCGATCCGCCTTACCATGCCGACGTAATCGGCAAAAAACGACGCTTAATTGTCCCCATTGACTTATAATGGGACAATGCAAGAAATCACTTTCAAGTATTTTTCTCTCGTAAACCATAGGAGCTACAGTTTCAAACCTCGGAGAGGAGATTCATAATGATTTTAAGAATGAATCGAAAAATAATTACATCACTCGGCCTCATGGTGGCGCTATAACGGCCCACTTTACGTTTTGCCCCGTAACTCTTGAACCGTGGATCGGAAAATTAAAATTCTTTTTTCCCTGGATTCCTTGGGTCAAGACGCAAGGAATCCTGCGCCAGGATAGATCCTGCGCCAGGATAGATTTTCCGCCATCTTGAATTTTCTCCAAAACACACTTTTTGCTCCTTTTCCTACATATTTTCTTCAAATGTCACAAAAATCGGTACACATGATCTACACACACACACACACACAAACACACACACACACACACACACACACACACACACGCACACACACACACACACACACACACACACAGCTCCACTTCACACGGGTGTGATTTTTTTTTTTACTATTTTGAAAATCATTTAAAAAAGTTTAACTATAAACTATAAACAAATACAATGACATTGATATGCTCAATCTGAAAACACAGCATTAGCAACTGAGTCAGCTTGCAAAACTCTATGGTAGAAACATCAATAATAACATATTGCAGAAACATTCACATATAAATGCTCTAATTAGAAAGAAAATCTGTCTATTATCTAAACACAGTGAACACACACACACACACACACACACACACACACACACGCACACGCACACGCACACGCACACGCACACACACACACACAAACATAATAGAGGTGGGCAGGTGGCACCGGGTTATTGTAGATCAGTGGTTCCCAAACTGGGGGTCGGGACCCTCAGGGGGGTCCCCAAATTAACATTGTTTTCTCACTCAACAGTAAATGTATAGTGTATATAGGGCATTTGCAATTTTTTTTAAGGTTTACAATTTAATAACTTTTAAGACTGTTTAATATCTTATTAGGCAAATACGTAAGAAAGAGGAAAACACGATCTTCACAATATTTATCTGTGGAACCGAATCAAACTAGTAAATGTAATGCCTTCGATTCCAAGTGCTTGTCAGTGTGTGTGTGTGTGTGTGTGTGTGTGTGTGTGTGTGGGGGGGGGGGGGTGGGGGGGGGGGGGGGTCCCAGTTCAAATATGATTATTATACACACACACACACTCTCTCTCTCTCTCTCTCTCTCTCTCTCTCTCTCTCTCTCTCTCTCTCTCTCTCTCTTGCATGAAACATGCACCAGGCACGTGCACACATAGAAATTAAAGGGGGCTTGAGCCCTTGCCCTTTTATCTGTCTGCAAAAACTGCCCTTTGCAGACCATAAATGCAATTTTTACTATGGTGAAAGAAATGCAAATGCCCTCTTTCCATGCCATACCTGAAGGCAGCATTCAAGAGAATTGCCTTGTCCAAACTCTCCTGAACTTGAATGGATCATCTTGTGTTGAAAGAATTGCCCTCTCTGTGTAGCAATCCATGCCATTTCGCCACATCTCCAGTATTGACTTTGTTATGCTTAGTTCAGTGTGGTTTCACACACCAAAATTAGCTGACCTCCAAGCTCACGTTGTGAGCTTGGAGGTCTGCTATTTTCGGTGCTTCCACCTAAAGACCCTTTTGGAAATTCCAGCCCCTGCTTCTCTAACATTCTCTGCACGTCCCTGTGTGACACTGCATTCCTTTAAATCCCTTTCACAGTATTCAATCATTCATCAGTCATCAGTCATCATGCTCATGGTTTTGACTCTCATCTTTCTTTTGCCATTGTTCCAAGACTTCCTCGTCATGGTAGAAGATTTCTCATCAAGATCACCAACTACTGAAGAAAATCAAACAGGTTTGGTGAGGTAGAATTGGTAGCGCTTGATCTCCTCCTGACCTCAAGTAACACTGTCTGTCCTCTGAAAAGACAACAATCTATATAATGGAGATATAAAGAGAAATAAAAACATTTAAAAACATATTGAGTCACTATACTGCCACTGAGCAGCTCCATTTTACTGAAACCAAGTTTGAAATTAGAATTGAATACACAGAATAACAATACGAAGCAACTGAATTAAAATGGTAGTGGATGGAGTGTCCCACCGAGTGTCCCTCCAAGACACAGCAACCAATGGGTGTGAAGAGGTGTGGGACAACGGGCGGGACTTGACAAAGGGTGAATTGACCCGAGTTCTGGCTAGGTTAAATTAAATGATGAATGCTCTTGGCATCCATGTGCATCTATGTCAACACTTTCTTTGCATGGGATTATTGTTAGTAAAAGGCAATTAACAGGGATATTAAGAGTTTATTGGTTATAACATCGGTGATATTCTGACTTGGATGCAATTCCTATAATCAGCAGAAGTGAGAGTGTCAGTTCCTTGTGTTTGTGTTTATATATGATGATATTCAAATAAGACAAGTTGTGCGGCGCAATGCCATTCACTCCAAATTACACACTTCAATTTGGCTTAATCCATTGCTTAGGAAATAGCCTAAGAACTAGAAGCAGTGCTCTTCCGAGCACAGGTATCCACCAGGCCAGGCGTCCTGGTGGTGCTATAATAGGCCAATGTAAAAAGGGTGACATGTGTAGAGATACTGTGTACTGATTTGTGTTAATTTTGGGTAGAATCTGAAGGAGTACTGTCAAAAAATGTGTTTCACAAAAAACTGCCTCATGGTGGCGCTATAAAAGGCTGATGTGAAAAATGCAGGGAAAGGGTTTTTCCTTGGCCTCTAGGGACTGCACTTACAAAGTTTGAAACTGATCGGTGGACTTAAAGGTAAAACCACAAATCGGCCTGTTATAGCGCCACCATGAGGCTGATTTCAAAAATAAGAGTAGTGTACATAAATGTGTTTTGCAAACATCGGCCTCATGGTGGCGCTAGAACAGGGCCATTTGAAAAATGTGGGGCAGAGGTTCTGCATTAGCATCCAGGGAGTGTGTGTGCTCATTTTGGCCGTAGATTAGCTGGTAACAAACTCGAAGGACGGACGGACGGACGGACGGACGCACGGACGCACGGACGCACGGACGGACAGGGGCGAAAACATACTCTCCCCTTGCCTTCGGCTGGTGGAGACAAGAAATGTCAATAATATAATATTCGGTCCCACCCTTTTTTACAGTACACTAATAAGACAAAATAAAACATAATAAAGCCATAATTAAGAAATAATGTGTTGGTAATTAGAACTTATAATGTTTTATTAGACAAGAACAAAGACAGAATAAGACATAATAAAGCCACAATAAGGATGATGTTTTATTACCCCTTGAATGAAACGTAACATATCAGGGTCCCAACAAACTCTAATAAGTCCTATAAGACCAATCAGGGTCCTAACAAAGTCTACTTATTTAACATTAGGCTTCATTAGAAAATAATGTGCTCTAATTACAAACAAATTAGCACTCATTATCACAGAATTGTACTGTAAAAACTAATCAATGACAAGGTAATTAGAACGTATCATTTTTATTAGACAGAAACAAAGACAGAATAAAGCCATAATAAGGATGGTGTTATTAACCCTTGAATGAAACGTAACAAATCAGGGTCATAACAAACTCTTCTTATTTAACATTAGGCTTCATTACAAAATAATGTGCTCTAATTACAAACAAATTAGCACTCATTATCACAGAATTGTACTGTAAAAACTAATCAACAACAAGGTAATTAGAATTTATTAGACAGAAACAAGACAGAATAAGACCGAATAAGGATGATGTTATTATATGAACAATGGCCGAACTCTCCACCAGGGGGAGCTCCTGAGCACATTTTTTCCCTGCAGAAGAAGAGAGGAGGAAGCCAGCAGCAGAGCAGATAGCTCCATATGTTTTTCTAAGAGAGTGTTTTGACACATGTTCCAAAGCTTTAAAAGCTGATTCTGAGGCAACTAAATGTGATTAACCTTACAGACATTGAGTAAATGATTTTCTATGTTACTGTATGCTGCCAGATGACCTGAGAGTACCGTTTCCTTTTCTTTTGATGAAGAATCTCTGGTGAGTGCGTCTTTCTTAACAAGGGTGCTAAGCTAACTGTTGGTATGCAGCTTCATGCTAACAGTTAGCTTAGCACCCTTGTTAAGAAAGGCACACAAAAGACAATTACACTCACCAGAGATTATTCATCAAAAGAAAAGGAAACGGTACTCTCAGGTCATCTGGCAGCATACAGTAATATAGAAAATCATTTACTCAATGTCTGTAAGGTTAATCACATTTAGTTGCCTCAGAATCAGCTTTTAAAGCTTTGGAACATGTGTCAAAACACTCTCTTAGAAAAACATATGGAGCTCTCTGCTCTGCTGCTGGCTTCCTCCTCTCTTCTTCTGCAGCAGGCAGGGAACAATGTGCTCAGGAGCTCCCCCTGGTGGAGAGTTCGGCCATTGTTCATATAATAACATCATCCTTATTCTGTCTTATTCTGTCTTGTTTCTGTCTAATAAATTCTAATTACCTTGTCGTTGATTAGTTTTTACAGTACAATTCTGTGATAATGAGTGCTAATTTGTTTGTAATTAGAGCACATTATTTTGTAATGAAGCCTAATGTTAAATAAGAAGAGTTTGTTAGGACCTTGATTTATTACGTTTCATTTGAGTGGTAATAACATCATCCTTATTCTGTCTTATCCTGTCTTGTTTCTGTCTAATAAATTCTAATTACCTTGTCGTTGATTAGTTTTTACAGTACAATTCTGTGATAATGAGTGCTAATTTGTTTGTAATTAGAGCACATTATTTTGTAATGAAGCCTAATGTTAAATAAGAAGAGTTTGTTATGACCCTGATTTGTTACGTTTCATTCAAGGGTTAATAACACCATCCTTATTATGGCTTTATTCTGTCTTTGTTTCTGTCTAATAAAAATGATAAATTCTAATTACCTTGTCGTTGATTAGTTTTTACAGTACAATTCTGTGATAATGAGTGCTAATTTGTTTGTAATTAGAGCACATTATTTTCTAATGAAGCCTAATGTTAAATAAGTAGACTTTGTTAAGACCCTGATTGGTCTTATAGGACTTATTAGAGTTTGTTGGGACCCTGATATGTTACGTTTCATTCAAGGGGTAATAAAACATCATCCTTATTGTGGCTTTATTCTGTCTTATTCTGTCTTTGTTCTTGTCTAATAAAACATTATAAGTTCTAATTACCAACAAATTATTTCTTAATTATGGCTTTATTATGTCTTATTTTGTCTTATTAGTGTACTGTAAAAAAGGGTGGGACCTAATATTCTAGGTGATACTTATGTCTATATCAAATATGGGTTTATTGAAAGGTAATCAAAGATAAGATGCTTTTCTAAGCAAACGTTGGGTAATGTCTGACATTACAGCTGTGGCGGAAGAGCTGAACACGTCTATTCAGTGATTGTAATTAAAAATGTACTGTAATCCACAAAGGTTTGTCAATATATAGTGTTTTTTTCGCCGGTGCCAGTATTCCTACCGCAAAACAACACATTGAAAGTTGTTGGGGTATACAGTATGTTGCATAGACATGGGGCTAAATACTGGATCGAGTTCTTTGGAGAGCTGAAAGACTAGGGCCTATTATTTGGTGGAGATTTCCTGGACAAGGCATTAGTGCAAGTGTGCGTTGAAAACATAGAGGTGTGTACATAATTTTGTAGATGTGCCATTTCAAAACTTGAGCCACATTTCCAGTGGATTGGCAGAACATTGAGCTTGTAGATCAGCTATTTTTGGCAAGTTGTATGACTTTAAATCTACCTATGAGGTGGATTCTGCTTTTCAATGGCAATGGAGGGGTTTCTTGCCATTTGCATTTTTGCAGAAACCCGCATTCTCCATAAAACATTTGAAGGGAAAGAAAACCGACCTATCGTACACTACTTTACTTTTCTCACACAATGCATTATTTAACTGTCATTGTCACTGATGCGCCCCAGCCTTTTATGCTTTTCTTTTTCATGTTTTATACTTTTCAAACTGTTTTATAGGAATTGAATGAGATCGCAGCTTTTTGGAATGCGCTCTGGATCTGACCAACAAAGAACCCATGTTCAAAGAATGCATGTTCATGGTACCTCACCCAGGGGCGTCACAAGGGGTAGGAAAGTGGGACTGAGTTACTGGGGCCCAAGGTGGAGGGGCCCTAGTAACTTTATCTATTGAAAAATAGCAGATATACAAGCTCACAGCGCGGCACCGAGTGCCGCGCTGCGAGCGTAGATCTGCTATTTTTGAAAGGTTTGTGAAAATGTGTGAAAATCTTTGAATATATGTATTTTTTAAGCGAACATTTCTAACTCAAATTTTGCTTCTGGGGGTCCCTGTAACTAAATATTTTTAGATCGGGGTCCGTGGCCAAATACATATCATCTTGGGGGTCCTTCACATTGAGTTACTGGGGCCCAAGGTGGAGGGGCCCTAGTAACTTTATCTATTGAAAAATAGCAGATATACAAGCTCACCGAGTGCCGCGCTGCGAGCTTGTATATCTGCTATTTTTCAACGGTTAACATTCATGGGGGGCCCGCAGTGAATCCTTGTACCCAGGGCCCAGAATTTGGTGTGACGCCCCTGACCTCACCACATGACATAAGTCAGATGACTTCATGGTCTCACCAAACACAAATGATCTACAGAGAGCCAAAGACGCATGCATGTTCCTTACTCCAGTATCTTGTGGTGAAGACGTTTATTGCTGAATTTTAGTTTTCCCGAAGACAGACACCAGGCTGTAGAACTATACATTGCACTCAGGGATGATCTGCTCTCAGGTGAATGAATAAGCCAAAATTTGGTAGGTTGAGCTCCAGGTGTTGCGCTCTGAAAATAGCAGATCTGCAAGCTCTATTCATTCCTTTATTTTTCTTGTTTATTAGACAACAGGTGCTATTTGTCTTCATTTAAGGTTTTAAGTTGTAATGCTATTTCAATCAATCAATATTTTGGCACGCCATACCGTTTCATTCTGATCGGGAGTATGATCGTGGTCTGCAAAGGTTTATTATTCTAAGTGGTGCACAGTTCAGCACCATGGAGCACAGTACCGGCGAGAGGGCTCGCCTAATGGGAATCTAAACAATAACCAAAAAATTAATCAAAACAATAAAAATCAGCTAAACACACTGTAGGATGCCAAGTCACCAGTGACCTGGCATCAATCTATATTAAACTAGCAAGACGCCTCAGGGCGACATGCGACCTCGCCCTTATCTGGCCAGTGATGTATCGGACCAGTTACCCATATATGGAGAACGTCGCAGACAGTACAAAGGCCTTAGCCAATGAGGTGCAATTGAGGTGCGGAAAATCTGGGAGTGGTGTTAGCTGGAGTATTGGTCGAGCTTCACATGACAGTTAGCACGCTGCAGAATATAGTCACGAGCGAGCCCACACTGTTCGTAGGAACAGTATTGAATTTAAAGTTATACTATGTAACTTTTTTTTGTAAAACATATCTTAAAATTGTCCTAACTATTAAATCGCTAAAGCTTTAGAACCCCCACTCCGTTAATTTCAGCCCCAAAAGCCTTTTCTTTATGTTTTCTACATAGCTGTGACAGGGGCTGTATTTCCCGGCAAAATGATGTCATCTCCCACATGATACACTACCGGCCAATCACAGCGCAGATCATACACCACCGGCCAATCACAGCGAGTCTTGATGTCTCTAAAGGAAGTAGCTTCCCTCAGCAACTGTGTTTACATTGGTGAAGGAATATTGCCTGCTACTCCCTCAATCCTGGTTTAAAAATGCGTATCGGCGAGGCGGAGGTGCTCGCGGCAGCCGTGGTGGTCCGACTCCGGCCGAAAAAAGCAATACCGCTACTGACCACTAGTTGAGCAGCTTCCACAGTATAATAATAATAATAATAAACTTTATTTATAAAGCGCTTTTCGAACACAGTGTGTACAAAGTGCTTTACAGTGTCATGAAACAAAAAATAAAAACATTCGTAGAGATAACAACAATCAATTAAGATTCATATATAAAATAGAATGTAAAATAAGGTATAAAATATAAAAATAAAAATATAAATGAAGGCAAATCCAGACGTAGACATAGATATATAACAATGTAACACATTTACAAAAAGTGCAAGGTGCAAGTGCTAAAGTCTAGGAAAGGCCTTGATATATAAGTGCGTTTTCAAGAGTGACTTAAAAGAAGTCACTGATTGGGCTAGTCTTAAGTCCACAGGCAGGTTATTCCAGAGTTTAGGGGCACGGGCCGCAAATGCCCGATCGCCCATCGTAACGAGGTTAGTTGGGGGAACTACCAATAAAGCTCTGCCTGCGGATCTCAGGGTGCGTGTCGGCCTATATGGCTCCAGCATGTCGGAGATGTAGCTGGGAGCCAGTACAGCTTTAAGTGTTGGACAGTTGGTTTGAACCAACAAGGGAAGGCCCACACTAGGGTATTTCAATCAGTCTGGAGACAGTGGATAGTGAAGTTGGTGGCACAATGCTGCGGAGAGCTCTGCCCATATAGCCTCGGGAACCTTTTATTTTGAGTATTGTTCACTCAGAATAACCATACTGTTTGCTTGCTTTTAGAATTACTTTTTTGAATTACATTATTGTGTTAACATTATTTTTAAAATAACAAAAAATAAATCTACATTATTGCAATCATTGGTTCGTTGGCAATCAAGGAACTCTTTTACACGGCAGGGGACTTTTTTAACACTCGGGTGACTGAAAATAAAAAACTACCACTCTGACTGCATTTATAGGTCAAATTGACAGGTAAATTCTCTCCCTTTTTGCCCAGGAGAACATCACCTCCTCCCCTGCTGCCAGCGGGGGTTCTATTGTCTGTTGTTCTATTGACAATAGAACCCCTGCTGGCAGCAGGGGAGGAGGTGTTGTTCTCCTGGGCAAAAAATTTAAATAATTTACCTGTCAATTTGACCTATAAATGCAGTCAGAGTGGTATAAATGTATATTATTTCATACTTGGGAAATGTTTCAGAAGGGGAAAAAAAACGAGAACATATATCTTGAGTATTTAGGAAAAGTCATGGAAGGGGACATTTCTGAGACCTTCACGGGTAGAGTTATTGCACTTTGTAATCTCAAAATTGGCCAAAATGACCTATTAGTCACCCATGTGTTAAAAGACTGATGTTTCAAAAATAGCCGATTTACAAGCTCAAAATGGGCAGTAATGGGACGCGTTGTGAGCTTGTATTTTTTATAGTAAAGTATAAAATAGGGTTTAAGTGGTAAAACTGGAACTTCCTCAAGGAGCCCTGGGGGTCCCCAGACCACACATTGAGAACCACTGCTGCTATAAAGATATGATAAAAATATTGTGATTTAAATACTATATTAAACAACTGAAGAAACTTCAAGAATAAATTAGTTTTGCACAAACATGTCACACTTAAGAACTCAAAGGCCACCTTAAGAACAGACCACAGCAAAGAAAGGCACCAGAGTAGGCATTACAGACTGAAAGGCTCTCTCACCTTTGGTGTTTAGCCTGGTACGAGGAATGACCAATAGACCCTGGTCAGCTGACCTTAGGTCCTGCTGGGCACTTATGTTTCTAGCAAGGTCTGTCAGATAATCAGGTGCCTGGCCATGCAGGGCTCTAAAAGTGAGGACCAGGACCTTGAACTGAACCCTAAAATGAACTGGACGCCAGTGAGTGCAAAGAGGCCAGAACTGGTAGTAATGTGACACCTTTTAGAGTAGACCTAGTTAACACAGAGTGAACAAACACATGCACGCACGCACGCACGCGCGCGCACACACACACACACACACACACACACACACACACACACACACACACACACACACACACACACACACACACACACACACACACACACACACACACACACAGTAACCTGTCCTGTTAATGGAGCCCTTGGCCTTGCATGAAACTAGTGACACTGCATTCCTTTCAATCCTGTCATGCTCTTCATCAGTATCACTCATCATGTGGGTTTTGACTCTTATCTTTCTTTCTTAATTTTTCCAAGACGTCATGATAGAACAGAGGATTTCAACTGGTGTTGCAACTGGTGGTCCGTGGACCACTGGTGGTCCGTGAAGGTATTGGATGTGGTACTCGACCATGCATGTTTTTTTATTATTATTTTTATCGACCACTACTCAGTGGTGTAAAGTAACTAAGTACATTTACTTAAGTACTGTACTTAAGTACAATGTTGAGGTATTCGTTTCCAATTTCCAATATTTTTACTTCTACTACATCTGGCATCCAAATATTGTACTTTTACTCCACTACATTTATTTGAAAAGTTACTTTGCAGATTAAAGTGTGGGCACACCAAAATACCTATGAGAGTGGAATCCGCGTTCCGCCAATGCATTTCAATGAGAAATCCTCTACTGGCAAAAAACGCACCATTCTCATTGAAATGCATTGGCGGATTCCACTCTAGGTATTTTGGTGTGAGGGCACCCTAACAGAGTATTTGATGTAGTATTGATACTTTTACTCAAGTAAAAGATGTGAGTACATTTTCCACCACTGCCACTACTTGAGAAACAGTGCACTAAATCACCTGGTGACGTATGATAACGAATCAATGTTGTCAGTTACAGAGAAGTCGGACGTCAAGAAACTTCCACAGAAAAGGCAGTATATGCTATTTTAAGAGACATGCAACTGGGCGGGATTGTATTTGCTTGGAGTTTTAGGAGTCAGTCAAGGTGTGGTGTTTGTGCGCTAAGGATGTTCATCTGTGAGGCTGAAGAGCGGGTACTTTCTGGAGGGTGAGAATAAACCCACATACAGTAACAGGTAAGACCATGAAACATTATTTTTATATTTCTATTTAAAGGAGTAGTTCGTCCCCAAAATAACTTTTTTTCTATTGATTACTCATGCCATGGCGACTTGAGTTCAATAATATATTTTGTATTTGTCGCATTCCTAAGACAAAAAAAAATAAATAATAATAGTAAACTTACCCCCATTGATCCCGGATGGGGACCCAAATGCATTTGGGTAGTATATTCAACTTGGATTGCATGTTATTTGGATTGTGTGTGAATTTGGAGGATATGGCTGATGGAAACGGAAGCCAGACACTGGCATCACTGGTAGCCTACAAGGGCCGTCACCAGAGGGGATTGTGAGGTGGGGTTCCCAAACTTATAGGCAACCCTATAAATATTAGTTTTTCATTCGAGGCACCCATACATTATATTCACAATGTTCAGTCCCAGTACCTTATATTTATGGCATATTTTACCTTTAGAATAACAGTATAATCTAACAATTCTTTTATCAAAAATATTAAACCTTTTTTTATTCATTATTATAAGAAGACATCTGAATGAATTGTTTTATTGTGTAAATCACATTACTTGGCACCAGCACTGGATTTGATAACTTCTCCCGGGCAAAGGAGGCATGCTGCTTCGGGGCTCGTAGCATATATTCCAAATACATTACCTCACGGCACCCACAAAAAAAAAACCCTGGTCTAGACCAGTGGTCCTCAAAATAATCATATTTGAACTGCGGACCCCCACCCTGACGAGCACTAAGAGTTGAGGCATTACATTTTGTATAACACGATTCTTTTGTGAAAATAGCATTTTTCACTATTTCTGCCTCTAATATTTGTCAATTTGGCCAATGTTACATTGTTCATTTTAGAGGTATTAAAAAGTCATAAAAGTCCTTAATGTGCAGACACCCTCTATACACTTAAACTTTGTTGGTTTGTTTACTGTTGAGTGAGAAAACAACATTGCACATTAAGTTAATCATCTGGGGACCCCCCCAAAATAATTTGGCGACCAGACCCACAGGTTGAGAACCACTGCTCTAGACGGAGACGCACAGCCTTTTGCGCAAAATTCCTTTTCAATTCAAGGAGGTGAAATTTTGAATAATCTACCAACATAGAGAGTGTCCATCCTTTACATCTTTTAAGGTCAAAAGGATAAAAAAAGAAAAGAAAGAAAAAATAAATAAATAAAAATAAAACGAAAGAAAGACTGTAGGTTTGTTTCCAATACAAATATAAAACAAGAAAAAAAAAAGATTTCCTTTGCTCTGCCCCCTTAGTTTTGGGAAAGGGTTTGGTTTAAAAAAATTATTAATATTATAGGCCAACCATCTCTTTATGCAAATGTCAAAATGTCAAAGGAACTGAACAACTTTAGACTGGACGGTATAAATCATTCCACTGAACTGCTGCTGAGTATAGGACATTTTCCCATATTGGTATAAAAAATGCAGGGCTTAAAATATTTTTTTATCTTTATCTTTATCTTGCCCAGCGGGAATGACCCTTAGTCTAACTGTTGTCTTGATACAACACTGAGGAAGACCTGTTAGATTGAAACGTGTCCGTTCCTCTGTCCGTGGAGAGGTAAAATAAAACGTGAAATGTGAAAAGGACATTTACTGTGTGCTGGCTTTTTTTTTCTGGCAGAGCCATGCACATTGAGACTGAGATTAAGATTAATCTGGTGTGCTGCGGGCATTCTACATTGCAGTGCTTTAAAACCGGTAATAACAAAACAAAAATAAAATTGCACGCGCGCACACACACACACACACACACATGCGCGCACACACGCGCACACACACACACACACACACACACACACACACACACACACACACACACACACACACACACACACACACACACACACACACACACTGGTTGGTTGCAGGATTCCCCTGCATGTGCGATTGAAATTTTGAGTGAATTGGATTCATGATTCCCTCCCGCAAAGTTTGGAATCCTGTGCCTCTATTTCAGAGCCTCCTGTTATTCTGCGCGACCTCCAAAGAGTAGGCTATATTAATACATTCAGCTCGTCACTTTTTCAATAGAGATTGAATTTACTAAAATTGTAAGCATTTTTATTTTGTGTTAAAATAGCTGTTTCTGAAGATATCATGAAGTCTTTTGAACCACTGTTCTAAATCCAGAGAGTTTTCTGAAAAATGTACATGTATGTTGCTTCTAGGGCTGGGACTCTAAGTGATTCATTTAGATGAATTAATTACAGAAAATTAACGTGATTAAAAATTGTACACAGTTTTTGCTCTCTCACTGGACAAGTTCCAAGCATACCGATCATACCGGTGCACCAACAAACAGTCAACAAACCCCAGTGCATACAATGGGAGAAGCTGCTGATTAGACCACTTATTTGCTCATCCCAGTGGATGGGAAGTTTTGATTTAAAAAACTCACTTGTATACCAAATTGCATTTTAATTTTAAATAAAAATTAAAATATTAAAAAAAGGTCAAATAGTTATATGCGATTAAACATGCGATTCTTTTCGATTAGCCTAATTAATTACAAAGCCTCAAATTAATGAGATTCATTTGTGTGTGTGTGTGTGTGTGGGTGGGTGGGTGTGTGCGTGCGTGCGGTTTCTGTCACTCTTTGTCGTTCAATCTATTTCTCTCTTTCTCTATTAGACACTTCTTGGAATCTCTCAACATTAAAACAACAGTAAACAGCAGTATAAAGAACACATCACATGGTAAGTTTATTTACAACAGAATGATCAAACCAAACTGACTGAAAGCTTTAAGTTGAAAAATTAGGCTTTTAGTACTTTTTGTGTATATTCAAAGAGCTTAGACGTTAATCTGCATTGTATCTTAAGTTGTTTCATCCCATTTTCCATTCCGATGCTATATTTGGATGGTGTCCCAATGTAGCCTACCTACACTAACAATCTACAGGGCTTTGCTTTCACTGAACTATGCATCTAATCTATCTATGAAAAACATTAAATTCATCCAAGTAGTTGTTGGATTATACATGGAATGTAGACATGTACGGTAGCCTACATCAATTAAAGATTGTAGTCCTCTTCCAGTGATCGAAGACTATTTCTTTTTAATAAGTAAAAGTATTAATACTGCAATGTAGAAACACTCTGTTACAAGTAAAGTTAATAAAAAAGGACAAATGTTTTGGCATCAAAATAGGTACCCAAAGTAAAAGTACTCATTATGCAGAATGTCCCCACTCAAGTTATCATTGTCTAAAATGTATACAAATATTTTGAAAATAGCAGATCTACAAGCTCAGTTGTGAGCTTGCAGATCTGCTGTTTTCAAATACCGGTATCCAAAGTATACATGTGGCTGAAGTGGTTAATGTATGTTTTGTAATAGTAATCAAAATCTTTTTTTTTAAAGTAACTACTAACTAAAGTTTTTAAACAATTGTAGTGGAGTGAAAATGCAATATTTGTCTCCACCAGCCGAAGGCAGGGGGAGAGTATGTTTTCGCCCCTGTCCGTCCGTCCGTCCGTCCGTCCGTCCGTGCGTCCGTGCGTCCGTGCGTCCGTCCTCCGAGTTTGTGTACAGCTAATCTCCGGCACCGTTGGCCCGGACGATGCCAATTCAGAACCTCTGCCCCACATTTCTCAAATGGCCCTGTTCTAGCGCCACCATGAGGCCGATGTTTGCAAAACACATTTCTGTACACTACTCCTAGAGATTTTGTCCAAAAATCACGCAAATCGGTAGACAGCATCTCTGCAGTCATGTGATCGGCACGGATCTGTCTGATTGTCCATATTCCATCCTGATTGGCTGATATTGGCTTTCAAAATTTGTAAGATTGGTCCATTTTGGAAAAAATGCCTCAAATCACAAATGCAGAGTGCAATTAACATGAAATCGCGCACACAGGTTCCCACTAGGCCGAGGAAGAAATGCCACTTCAATTTTTTGAAATCAGCCTCATGGTGGCGCTATAACAGGCCCATTCGTGGTTTTACCTATAACTCCACCGATCAGTTTCTAACTTTGTAAGCGCACTCCCTGGATGCCAATTCAGAACCTCTGCCCCACATTTTTCACATGGGCCTGTTCTAGCGCCACCAGGAGGCCAATTTGTGCAAAACTACCTTTTGGCCAGTACTCCTACAGATTTTGTCCAAAGATCACGCAAATCGGTAGACAATATCTCTACAGTCATGTGATCGACATGGATCTCTCTGATTGTCCATATTCTATCCTGATTGGCTGAGATTGGCTTTCAAAGTTTGTAAGATTGGTCCGTTTTGGACAAAATGCCTCAAATCACAAACGCAGAGTGCAATTAACATGAAATCGCGTACACACATTCCCACTAGGATGAGGAAGAAATGCCACTTCAAATGATTGAAAATCAGCCTCATGGTGGCGCTATAACAGGCCAATTCGTGGTTTTACCTATAACTTCACTGATCAGTTTCAAACTCTGTAAGCGAACTCCCTATAGGCCAAGGAAACACCCTTTCCTTGCATTTTTCACATCAGCCTTTTATAGCGCCACCTGGAGGCCGACTTATGTAAGACACATTTTTGGATATTACTCCTTCAAATTTTACCCAAAATGAACACAAATCAGTACACAGTATCTCTACAGTCATATGATCAAGACGGATCTGTCCTGTATTAAATATTCCATCCTGATTGGTTAAGATTGGCCTCCAAACTTTGCAGGATTGATCCGTTTCAAACAAAATGCCTCAAATCAAACACAGCGTGCAATTGTAATGAAATTGTGCACGCACATTCGCAAAAGGCCAAGGAAGAAATGACACTAAAAAATGTTCAAATCAGCCTCATGGTGGCGCCATGAAAGGTCTAAGATTGGTGAAGAACACATGCCACCCTTTTTACATTGGCCTATTATACCACCACCAGGACGCGTGGCTGGTGGAGACCTGTGCTCGGAAGAGCACTTCTTCTAGTTTTCTATTAATTACTCACGCCATGTAGACTTCATGCCATGTACCGGTAGGTTCAATAATATTTGTTTATTTTATTTGTCACATTCCCAAGGCAAAAACATGATTTTAGTAAATTTACCCCATTGATTCCGGATGGGGACCCAAATGCATTTGGGTCTCCATCCGGAATCAATGGGGGTACATTTATGCAATACATTTTTTTGTCTTAGGAATGCGACAAAAAAGGGGTGAAAGGGATATTTCACTTTAAAAAAAACTTTTTTGACAGGGTTTTCATTTAGTATTTAGATATTTGATATTCATTTCCCCCCATTTTCCCCTTCCAGGACCTTCCTATACAAACCCATTATAACTTCAAACTCCATTTTCACCTTGACAGATTCAATTAAAACACCTGTATTTTTTTCTGGTGACTCCTGACACCCTCCGAATACGAGAGCAGGCCGTGTTTTTACGATTTTTCATTGATTTCTATACATTTTTTGGGAAAATGAAAATTATTAAATACAATAAAAGATTATAAAACACAAATGAAAAAAACACGGCCTGCTCACGTATTCGGAGGGTGTCAGGAGTCACCAGAAAAAAAGGACAGTTGTTTTCATTGAATCTATCATGGTTAAAATGGAGTTTGAAGTTATAATGGGTTTGTATAGGAAGGTCCTGGAAGGGGGAAAATGGGGGGAAATGAATATCAAATATACTGAATGAAGAAATTCAAAAACTGTTCTGGGTAGACAATAAAATGACGAAAAGTTTTTTTGAAATACCCCTTTAAGTACACTACTTGAGTGCATGCACTTAGTTACCTTCCACCACTGGTCTCTTCACACCCAAAGCATTAATTGAATGAAGCTGAGATGTTCACATTCTCCGTACCAGGACTCAACCATGGAACTTGAGGAGTGTATCTTGAATGCTCTGGAGGCGCTGGGAAAGCCTCAGTTTTCCGCTTTCAAGGGCCGCCTGCAACACCCGGGGAACCTTGAAGGCCTCAGACCAATCCCATGGAGTGATCTGGAGGCAGCTGATAGGTTGGCGACTGCCCGGCTGATCAAGCAGGCCTACACCAGTGATCATGCACCTCAGATCATGGGGAACGTTCTGGAGAAGATCAACCGGAAAGATCTACGGAAGAAGTATTTTCCAGAGATATGCAAAGGTAGAGGTGAAGAGAGGATAGATATGGGTACAATGTAATGCTATATTAAAACTGTGTGTGCGCCTATGCGTGTGTGCGTGCGTGCGTGCGTGCGTGCGTGTGTGTGTGTGTCGCGATCAGGCAGGTGCACATATAGAAATCAAAAGGGGCTTGAGCCCCTGGCCTTATACAGGCTGTAGAAATTGCCCTCTCCAGACTATGAATGCAGTTTTCACTATGATTAAAGAAATGCAAATGTCCTCTTTCCATGCCATACCTACCTGGCAGTATTCAAGAGGATTGCCTTGCCCAAACTCTCCTGAACTTGAGAATTTAGCATCTTATGCTGACGTGTAGAAATCCATAGCGTACGCCACGTCTCCAGTTTTCACTTGATTATGCTTAGTTTACTGTGGTATTAAGTACCGAAAATAGCAAAAGGCCCTTATAGAAATTTCAGCCCCTGCCTCTCTAACATTCTCTGCACGTCCCTGATCGCAATCAAGGCAAATCAAGTGCTCCACAAATGACTGCCTTCAGTTACTGACTTATTTAATTAATTCCAATCTAGCAATCATAATAAGGGATATTCCTACACACAGGCACAGCAATGTTAAGTCACTGACTGCTAACAATTTTTTTCGACTGGTTCTCTCTCTCTCTCTCTCTCTCTCTCTCTCTCTCTCTCTCTCTCTCTCTCTCTCTCTCTCTCTCTCTCTCTCTCGCTCTCTCTAGGTTGTCCTCAGACGAGCCCTCCATCATCTCTTCCAGGCATCCCGGTTCTCCATACATCTGGCCAGCTCGTTGGTACTTTACCCTCCTGCATCTTTCTTGAATACATACATTAGCGTGGGACATTGTTGGTTCCCACAGCACCAATTTGCTGGCTGGCAGTTCTTGATGCCTATAGCATTTTCCTGCCTGCTATTTTCTTGGTAGGCCTACTGCATATGCAAAATTCTGGTGTAGCTAAACTTCTGAAGGGTGGGTTTCGTTTCAGGCTCCAGCATTCATTGCCATAGAGGAGATTGAGAACAATAACATTGTTGAGACTTTAATTGTTTGGGTCGGCTAGTCAATTGTACATATTCCTATCTATCCAGATTCACAAGCACAGTAGGCTAGGCCTCTTTTAGCCAACAATGGAGGTGAATGTTTAGCCAGACATTCATAATAAATCAGTTGTCTCTGTGTGTCCCTGGTTTGAAAGATGCAGCTTCAAGCTCAGCAACCCGGTCTTCTCATCACCCTACCTCTCCATCTACCAAGACTACTACACTCTGTTGGGGCTGGTTAAAACGCAAAGGAACAAAAAAGAAAAGAAAACGTGGACCAGCTACAACACCTATCCGTGAGACAGTTACCAGTGAACTAGCTACAACACCTACCCGTGAACCAGATCCAACACCTATCAGTCGAGCAGTTACCAGTGAATTGGCTGTGGCACCTATCAGCAAACCAGCTGAAACTGGTGAGCAGCATATAAGGGGAAAGAACAGACAGTAACAGACAGTAACAGTCGATAGTGTGTATGTTATTGTGACCGTCAGGTCGCATTTACTATCAAAACCTCCACCGGCTGTCTGTCAGTCCGTCCGTCAGTCAGTCTGTCTGTCTGTCTGTCACGTCACGTCACGTCACGTCACGTCACGTTACACTTTTGCCCTACTCATATCTCCACCATTGCTGCCCCTATCCATGTGACATTTTCTACACACACTCCTTACATGCCAAACCACAACCTTCAGGACCCCCGGACCTCCACGGACCCCCAGGGACCCCCTGCCACCGCCACCAAATAGTGCTTGGTTTGGGTTTGGGCCAATAGGGATTGGCCCAAACTTTATTTGGCTTTACTCATTAACTGTTTGTCGTACACACTCGTGGGTGGTGTCAAATAACTTCATTAAGAGTCCTTCACCTTAATTGGTTTAACTTTGACCCCCCCCCCCCCCCCCTCCTCCTCTGATTGGCCGAAACTTTATTTGGCTTTACTCATCAACCTTGTGGGTGGAACCAATGCCACTTACAGGCCTCTTTGTGTATACTGTGACCTGACGGTCGCTTATCTCCCGATTAGGAAGTCTTACTGGTAGTGAACAGTGTGAAACATTGAGTGAAGTGACAACCAATGTTTGACCTCTTCACTTTATTGTATAGTCAAAGCTACAGTCTATAGTGCGTATTGTGTATTGACAGTATAGTGTGTATTGTATTGTTGTGACCGTCAGGTCGCAGTTACTATCAAAACCTCCACCAGCTGTCAGTCTGTCCATCAGTCCGTCAGTCAGTCAGTCTGTCAGTCTGTCAGTCTGTCAGTCTGTCAGTCACGTCACACTTTTCCCCTACTCACATCTCCTCCACCATTGCCCCGATCCATGCCAAACTCATTTCTCACATGGCCCCCTTCTAGCGCCACCATGAGGCCAAATTGTTGACACATTTTTGCTTATAACCCGATTTAGGGAGTCTTACTGGTATTGTATTGTGAGACAGTCTATGATGAGTATTGTGACAGTAATATGTGTACAGTCTATAGATTGAATGGGTTGATTTGTTTATGGAAGTGTGTTTACAGCAGTTTGCAGGGTTTGCCTGTGGTTGTGTGGCTGAATGTGATGCCTTTTCATGAGGCCATTACATGGCAGCACCCATTACGAGTACATATGTGATAACTGAACATCTCAACACTTTATCACATTGACTTTGAGCTATAACAAATTATAAAATGCAGAATTGAGATTCTTACTGTAGCCCTATATGATTAATTTGTATTTTTTTATTTATATACATAGGTTCCATCGGTGAAGGTGGTGGGGAGCAGCAAGAACAGGTAAGTCAAGTGTGCTGAGTCTTGACACAAGATCTTCAGGATGTTTTGCTCTCTATGTGATCGTTTTACCAAGTTCTTGTAACATATGCTTGCTTGCTCATTTTAAAGGCTGACAACGGAGCGCATTCTGTGAAGAATTCAGAGAAGATCAACCCAGAGCAGCAACGCCAAAGAGACTTTGATGAACTGCTTTGCAGACTTAACCTCAAAGACAACTATCTAGATAAGTTGACAACTGCTGACTTTCTGGAAATAGGTCCTGCCTTAAAGAAGCACCATGAGATAACTGAGAGAGACTTAGCTCGTATATTCCTTCAGAAGTTGTTGATGCTAGACCATAGAGCCAGGTACATTCCAGTTTATGACACTGATAAAAGCATTAATCCGTCTCATGTTCACCCAATGGACGTTCAGATGGCTGTGTTTCACTGCTCAGATAGCTTTCTCAGGCAGAACATGATTACCAAACTATCGCAGTGTCAGTATGCGTTACCTTTGCTTGTGCCTGATCCATACACAAAGGATATCCAATGCCCTTTGTGGACATTTAGGCAAATAAGAAAAACATGGAAGGTAACTGATGATTCAGGTGCCATCACAAGTAAGAATATGCCTCTGTGTCAAGCTAAGACACCTATGGTGTCATTTTTCAGATTTGGCTCAGTGCCTTCATCTAAATCTCAGCTGATGAATACCTTTATCAATGACCGTCACAGCACGTTCTTTCATAGGGATTGTCCAGGTGCCACCAAATCTCACTGCCTGATAGATGGTATGGCAGAGATTGCCTGGTACTGTCCTGCTGGTAGAGACAATGATGCTTTCCCTGATTGTGTAGCCTTCTGTAATCTTCATGGAGATGCTCTGACCCATGAAAAACAACGTAAAATACTGATGGATGCAGCTTCAGTCAATGTTGTCCTATTACCTACTCTGACGGAAAGGTCAGACCTTCTGAATGATCCAAAACCTTTCATTTGTCTCCTTGCTGATAAGGACTCTGTTACGAAAGAGATAAAGCCAGGAAAGTATGTAATGGGTGTGAAATATAGAAGTCAGTCAGATGTGGCTAAAGAATTGAAACTAATCATTAGAAACATTTTGTCAACATCAAAAGAATCCATCCTACTTGAAAGCATGGTAAAGGTCCCTGGAATCAAAACAGATGAAGAAGACCCTGCATGCCAAAAAGGAAAATTTGCTGCTCAGCAGATTCTGGATTTGCTTAAAGGAAAAGAGCTTTCAGAGATCAAAGCCACATTTCTACCCTGTCAAGGCCAATTGTGGCACGAGTGGTGTAAAATAAAGAAAGACCTCTTCCGCCTCAAAGGAAAGAAGGGCAAACGTAAAAAAGAAAAGGAACTGAAGCAGAAAAGACAGGAACAACGTGACAAACCACCCAGTAAACTGATGCAGATGTTTATTGAAAACCTGCAGTCTCTGGAATTGAATGAAAAACTCTACTTCCTAAAATGGATTGTATTCTATCTGGATGATTGTTTCACAGATAAACTTTCTGAAGTCAACCAGGCATATGATGCTAAGTGGTCTGAGGTCTTGGCTTTGAAAACGAATCATGACAACTCAGATGTGTTGATGAAGAAGCAAAATGAGTTGAAGCAAATTTCAGATGAACTGCAGTCATCAACTGTTGGATTTGAGCACATCTTGAGAGAAATAGGACAACTCTATGAAGCCAATGCCTCTGTTAGAAAGAGAGGAAACTGGTGTCATTACCCTAAGCTGGCTGCAGAGCTTATGATAGCAGGTCACCCAATGGAACTGATGGATGGAGATGCAGCTCACATGCCTTTAACATGGATCACTAGTGTTCTAGATGAGGTCATCAAGACACTTGGAGACAAGAGAGTTTTTGTTTTGTCAGTTTTAGGCACCCAGAGCAGTGGGAAATCTACAATGCTGAATGCAATGTTTGGATTGCAGTTTGCAGTGAGTGCTGGCAGGTGCACTAGAGGGGCCTTCATGCAGCTAGTGAAAGTGTCAGAGGAGATCCAGAAAGAAGTTAAGTTTGACTATGTCCTGGTTGTGGACACTGAAGGACTGCGTGCTCCTGACCTGGCTGGGCAGGACACTTACTCCCATGACAATGAATTGGCAACATTTGTCATTGGCCTGGCAAACATGACTTTGCTCAACATCTTTGGAGAGAATCCATCTGAGATGCAAGATGTCCTTCATATTGCTGTTCAAGCCTTCATGAGAATGAAGCAGGTTAAACTGTCTCCAAGTTGTGTCTTCGTCCACCATAATATTGCAGATATTGCAGCTTGTGAAAAAAACAAGGTGGGAAAGAGATGCCTACAAGAAAAGCTTGATGAGATGACCAAGATAGCTGCCAAAGAGGAAGGGTTTGATGCAGAGTGCTTCAGTGATGTCATTGCATTTGATGTGGAGAAAGATGTGAAATACATTTCCCACCTGTCGGAAGGCAGTCCACCCATGGCTCCTCCAAACCCAGGTTATAGTGAGAACATGCAAGAACTAAAGAACATGATCCTCTCAAAAGCATCACAGTTAAAAGGAACGACACTTTCTGAATTTAACAGCACCATTCACAACCTTTGGGGTGCCTTGCTGAATGAAAACTTAGTTTTCAGTTTCAAAAACACACAGGAACTTTTACTGTACAGACAACTTGAACACGTTATGACAAAAGAAGCCCAACTTAAAATAAGAATTGAAAATGCAAAACTTGAAGAGAATGAGTATACTGATCTTGCTCTTGAAATGACCAAGACTTGTGAAGAAGTCGAACGGATGAAAAAGCACTTTCATAATGACAGACTTAAAGATATGCTGGTTCAGTGGAAGAGACACTTTGAATGCTATATTAAGGCAGGCATATATCGGTTACTCGATGAATCAGTGGAAAGCGGCGAACGAAAGGTAGAGATAATGCGACGCAAACTCCAGCAAGATGGCTTTGAAGTTCTCAATGAAAACCGAGGTACAAGCACAGAACGGACACATAAGGAAGACCATGAAGGAGATGAGGAGGAGGAAGAGGATTCTGAGCACTTGGAAGAGGAAGTTGAACACCCTGATGAACCGCAATCCAGAACCTAGTGACACTGGGTTCTGGATCACCAAATTGCACCAATCTGCAGAAACCAACCCTAGCCCACCTGATCAGATTGCAACCAGGTCAACCAACTGGTTCCCTCACACCATCCAACCCAAGCTCATGTCTTCTCATCCATGAGTTTCCCATTCCTCCATGCCTCTGAGAGCGGATTCACACTGCAATCCGATTGACAGAACAACAATACACAACCAAAGCAGTGTGTGCTGACTGTCTTTGAAACATCACAACGTAACGCTGTCTGTAATCATCGCACCACAGTAACGTTACTGGCGCCTCCATGGGATCTTAATAGTGACGTTGCGGATCAATCCTTGATCCGTTATTTTCATCCCAGAAGAAGCGACACCACTTCCTTGTTCATGGAACGGTAGTTTCACATTGCAGCGCACCGTTCTTGAGGACTCATCCCCGCAAAGCGACACCACTTCCTTGTTCATGGAATGGTAGCATCACATTGCAGCGCACCGTTCTTGAGGACCCCCCCCCCCCCCCCCCCCAGCCACATGCCAGTCGTAGCCTCTACATTTCCTGACTTCACTAGAGAGGACGGAAGTAGAATACAGGATGGATGATGTGATTGGCACTGAACAACCTACTTGAATCTGAAGAAAGAGTCACATTCTTCTTGACCGTTCAAGGTGGACCAGGCCAGATGCCTAGCTTTAGTCTACTCCTATGGCCAACAGCCATTCACAGAAGCCTTGAAAACCCTTGATGATCGTTATGTCCGCAGCCACGTTAGTTGGCACTCAAGGATCTGAAAACCATAATGGCTCTCCCCCCTTTACGTCCCAGAGATGGTCATGCCCTTGATGCCTTTGCCCTATGTGTCCAAGCCCTAGTTGGGCTGTTAAGAACTATGATTGACAAGGGCAATGTTTAACCTTTCTGTGGCTACTGGAAAAACTCGCACATGCAGGTCAGCAGCTTCAAGCACCATATTATGTACAGAACCCAGGCAGAAGCCACCTTGACTCATGTGCGCTGCCTGCGCTCGCACAAGATGTGACACAGTGACTAGGGGGGTTATGAGGCTCTCTCCTTTCTACTTCATCTGCCCAACACTCCCTGCTAACAGGTGCCACCTAGTAGGACTAATATCACCCTCCCCGTCCGGCTTCCCTCCCTAACACTGGTCAATTCTGTTTGTGTAGATGCACCACAGTGTATTCAAACCCCCAGACTCCGAAGTGGTGGGCAGGTACCCTCAGAAGCATTATGGCAAAAGATTTTAGGACAGATGAGATATATCTGACAAATGGAAAGAGGTTAAAAAACAGCAAAGTTGTTCAAAACTTGTGAAGAAGTGAAAAAGCAATGAAACTTTGTTAATAAAATTGATTATTTGTTATAATTGATTATTTGTTATTCTGGCATTTTATTCTGTACATTAACTCTCTTACTGCCACAGAATCTAACAAAAAGCTCCATCCACTGCCAGCTAAATTTGAGAATTGTCGCTCATCTTTGAAGGCCTACTGGAGAAAATTGGCTTTGACTATAAAGACAACAATTATATGGCAACGAAGAATAGAATGTCTACTTTGCAACAGAAAAAGATTTCGTGTTTTTATCATGTTCTATTCATTAGCTAGAAGCTGCTGAATATGGCCTAAAAAACAGCTCTTTGAGAACATAAAGCTGAGAAAAATGCATTTTTGTGAAGAAGACATTTTCAGGCAGAAATCTCTCTTTAGCCTTTTATTGTTGGCTTCAGTAACATCACACCTATGATCAGTGGTTGTTTACAAACAAATTCAAAAAAATAAAAACAAGAAAAAGTGTTTTTTTACACACTTTTAGTGTGTAAGAGCAGTAAGAGCAGTGCAGAACATTGACACAGTGACATGAGATTCAGCCTGAATCCTGCTTCAGCTTTCAGGGTTCTCTTTATCTCACACTTTTTAGGTTGAAGTACAGTCAGGGCTGTATTAACCATTGGGCCGGTGGGGCCGTTGCCAGGGGCCCTTGGCTCTCAGGGGCCCTTGGGGGAACTGGCCTGCGTGGTCAATGACAATTTACAAAAATTAAATGTATATTTTAAGCAAAAATCAAATGTGTGGGCCCCTCCTCTGTTGTCTACAGGTGCTTTCTTGGTCCACAGATGATCATCATGGCTTAAAGGTGATACACCATGCATTTAAAAAGTATTTATGTCATATTGTTTATGTCCCAAAAACGTTTTTCAAAAGGTTTGAGGCTAAATTACCACTCCTGAATAGAGAGCCTCTCATTTTTGAATGGCTCTCAGAGCATTTTCAGTTGCAGTACCACCTTTGGCCTGACCTTTGCCACCCCCCCCCCCCCCCCCCCCCCCAATTCAAAAATATTTGGAAAAAAAAAAAAAATTGAAAAAAAAAAAAAATTTTTTTTTTTTTTTTTTTTGGGGGGCCCCTAAAAAATTATCGGCCAGGGGCCCTCGCGGGGGTTAATCCGTCCATGAGTACAGTACAAATGATTGTCTAGTTTTACAGGGGGGTGGGCTGTAAGGTCGCAAGTGAATGACCTAGCTTTTCATTCAGCCTGCACAGGGCCTGGGGCTCCATTCTGTTTCACTACAGCCAGGCTCCTCCGGAAGGGCTACACCGAGTCTGCTGAACTCTGCACCCCTACCACGTACACAAGCCTATGGTCGATCTGTAAATTATACAAATACATAATTACTATAAAATACATGAAAAATAGTACACCTCCAAGCTCACAACGCGTCACAGCAGAATGGGTGGAGGTTGGGGGCCTAATATTTTCATCAAAAGGCTGTTTAGAAATTCTCTAACATGCTATGCACTTCACTGCTTACCACACAAATATATATATAAAAATATATATATAGTAATTATGTAAAAACAGCATTCATGGTCTGGAGAGGGCACTTTTTACAGATGGATAAAAGGGCAGGGGCTCCAGCCCCCTTTGATGTCTATGTGAGCATGTGTCTGGTGCTAAGTCTGCTTTACAGAAAAAAGCTTTTTGTTCTTTACCTATCCTTGTCCTTGGACGACTACGATGTGGCAATGAAGAAGGAGGCTCATCATCGTCGACTCATCATCTAAAATCATAGCCAGGAAATTATCAAAAGGTTTATATGTAAACAAATCAATTTACAATTTTGACATTTAGCAAATGACTTACAATAAGTTCATATGTAATACATAAAATGCAGATATAGTAAATAGTTACCATGCATTTATTGTCACAGTGAAATGCCCTTTATACCCTGTATGTATAATATAAAATGTCACAATGCAACATAGCTCTGTTTACACAAAGCTGTACTCCCTCCAACTGTATATATGTTCCCCATTTTCAACAGTTCTTATTTGTAACACTTGCTTTGGCAATGTAAACGTATGTTTTCTCATGCCAATAAAGCTCCTTTGAATTGAACTGAAAGGCTACTTATGATGATGATGATGATGATGATGACGACGACATAGCGAGGTGGTTGCGGGGCGTCCACCATACGTGCATAGTACGTGCACGCGCGTGTACCGCACGTGCACCACACGTAAAAAGAAACCTCTCCCTCTCTCACACACACACGCATCGTACGCACGCACACACAAACTAAGCCAATAAATCCTAAATTCCCATCAAATAATCCTAGTAGCTGTGCAGTGCACGGTACCGTACACTACACGCGGTACGTGCACGCGCGTGATAGGAACTCCACGTGTGTCCTGTGTAGCGACAAAAACAAATGCATGCACTTGGATCCTAACTCTATGCTTGGATCAAGTTACGGATCCGGTCCGGATACGGAAACATTTCTTGCATGTATGTGTACGTGTAAATAGCCGGATGCAGTAGGCGGGCTCTAGACCGGATCCCACTGGTTTATTCGCAATAGAGATCACTCAGACTAGGCTTGAGGCTTGTCACTCAAACCAGGCTTCCTCGCGGATGCGAGGATGCGATGGAAAGAAAGCCTGAAGCGATCTTTCACATACAGTATACATGCATGCACTGGATTTACGTCTTACCACTTTCGACAGTAGAATCATGGCCTCTGTTCTCCAAGGGGTCTCTACGCGGAAGCCATTCTTCGTCGGCCAAATCGTCCAGTTAGTCTCTGCCTCTGTAGGCTACGTCTGGTGGTCTCTGCTGCGGTGGAGATGTGTGTCCAGTGTGCCGTGCGGGGATCGATTCAACACGGGGCGGGGGTATCACTCTCAGGGACGGCGGGGGTCTCCGAGTCCATATCGGGATATCAGGAGGCTCTTGATCCACTTTTTGACCCGGTTCTTCGCGACCAACGGCACCAAGAAATGGAATAATGTTTCTCTTCAAAGCCAACGGCTACAGGGATCTTTTTCTCTTCTTCATCATCATCATCATCATCATCACGACCACCGTGGGCGCTGGTCACCAACGCGGGTAGGTTGTAATCCTAATTCTAACTAAAGTTTGTTGACGAAACTTTCCTTCCGTGGATCAGAGGCGTCAATTGGGTATGGCAAGCTATGGCAGCTGCCATACCTTGGCTACAAGGGGAAATAATAAAATGTACTTTTCATCGTGCCTGTTGCTAAGGTATGGCAACATGACTGGTGTCTTTCACGCGCGCAAGGGCGCACGTGAAAGACACCAGTCATGTTGCCATACCTTAGCTTTTTCTGAACTGACACCACTGCCGTGGATCTGCTGCTGCTGGTTGTGCGACCCCAGCCCCCGGAGCCCCGAGCCGTGGGGTGGAGGGGGATGGTCGCTTGCGCTTCAGCGGAGTGATACAAACAAGCTGAGGCTGAGCAGGGCCTACTACTTGTCCTAATACATCTCAATATTCTAGTACTGCTAAATACTAATTACTACCTACTACAATTACAATACTACTAATACTATAAAACAACTGATTTCCGACAAAATGATCGCTTTTACCAACGTGTCTCTCTCTCTCTGTCTCTACTAACAGTCCGATGCAAAAAACAATATAATCCCTCAAGGCTAGCAGAGGCAGGCGGAGCCAGGACAGTCTGTTTACTTTTTTTTTATGACGCGGTTTCCGGCTGTCCTCAAAACGACCCGACGACCAATTATACATTGAAAAGTTGCGCAAGGACGTCTTTTATCATAATCCATAAAAAACATCAAACGAACGAACGGCCGTATTGGCGCAGAGGTCTCTGGAGGATTGGGGCGAACAGGAACGTTCAAAGCAGTATAAGAGTTAAATCATACATTTTTATAATTCATCATTTGCTATTTGTTTTACTTGGAATTATGATTTGTGTTATGGGACAGTTGTTCTATCTCCAGAACAAAGAAGTTTAAAGTTGAGCTGAAATGGTTTTTTGGGGCATTTTATTTTGAAGTATCACTGCCTAATGTTATCGTTTGTAGCCGCCTGCAGTCGCAGGCAGAGGGAGACGGCCAGGCTGCCTCTTGTGCAGAATGTGTGTTACCAAGTTGCTTATTATTCTAACCTATAATTGTTTTAACTCTCCCAACGCTTTGAACGTTCACGTTCGCCCGATTTCGCAAGACCTCTCCGCCAATACGGCGCTCGTTCGGTTCGTTCGTCTGATGACTGTAAGCTGATGAGGGGTCGCGCGGCCGCCTACTGTAAACACATTTTCCGCGGTGATGGTCTAAAAAATCCATTATGCGTTAACATCAACGGAGAACAATTCACTTCCTTGTTGATTTCCTCTGGCTGTAAGGCTCTGTGGCCAGTGACTGGTCTTCTTCTTCTTCAACACATAACAGGCAAATTCACATTCATTCTCGCATGACGCCGCCCTCTGCTGCCTGGCAGACCAAAGTGCACTATTGCACAACCAAAAAAAATAAAAGTAAATAAATAAATGTCTGTCTGTCTATCTACTATAACGTCGCAAAGGTAAGCCGCTTTTTGATGGCACCAGACCCAATAAATAAATAAATAATCTGGCAGTAGGAGAGTTAAGATACATATTTTAGTGTGCTGATTAAGTTTACAATGACTAATAGTCTGGACGTCATCCTGAATGATCAAATGAAGCTACGGTATGGGTCAACGAACCGGAACAGGAAATGCCATCGAGCCTGTAACGGTGAGGATCAACTGACCAAATTCACGTTACGCAACTTCCTGGTGCTGACGTCACGGTTGCAGGGGAAAACCCTACTAAAAGAGTTAACACAGAAATCACAAATTTAATGCAATTTCAGAATAGTACAGTATAAAACACGGCTAGCATGATCAAAACACAAGATAGTAAAAGGCACAAAGCATTATAATTTACTTTATCGATCGAAATAATGATGTGTTGGCTTTAAGTCCAGCAATGTCTGTGTTATTTTACCCTTCAAAGCTAACGTCAGCACCAGGAAGTTGCTGAGAAATTTGCTGAGTGCGCGTGCGTGGGCGGGCAGTGAATAGGGTATATTGGATCTTAGGGGGGCGTTTTTTTTTTTCTGGACTACAACTCTACTCCCTCATTGCCAATATAGGCTATATATAGAATACATAGAATTCAAACGATACTCCACGATTAATACAGTAGGTTATAGTACATTATAGAGGTTACAGTAAAGTAGGCTGCTGTAGCCTACGGTATTTCAAATGCGGTGATTATCACCGGAAGTCAGAGCTCTTTATTGGAGAGGTCTTCTATACCTACACATCTATTGGTGAATAATAGTGACAAAGGGTGAACCCGAAGTTTAGAGAATGCACTGGAGTCTATGAGGGCAAAGTGACATTTCGAGTTACACATGACCGCGGCGCTGTTTCTGACCCCGCATTAGCAGAACTCTCTAGTACATTGATCCTCAACCTTTTCAGGCCACCACCCCCAAAATAATCATATTTTAACTGGGGACCCCCCAACCCTGACGAGCACTAAGAGTTGAGGCTTTACATTTTAAATAACAGTTCTATTGTGAAAATAGCAGATCTACATGCTCACAACGCCTCGCAACGCGAGGCGTTGTGAGCATGTAGATCGGCTATTTTCACAATTGCTGCCTCTAATATTTGACAATTTGACCAATGTTTAATTTGTCATTTTAGAGGTATTAAAAAGTCCTTAAATTGTCACTTTAGAAATGTGCAGAAACCCTCTATACACTTAAACTCCATGCTGGTTTGTTTACTGTTGAGTGAGAAAACAATGTTGCACATTAAGTTAATCATCTGGGGACCCCCCAAAATAATTTGGGGACCCTCCTGGGGGTCCCGACCCACAGGTTGAGAACCACTGCTCTAATACAAGGGTTACAAGGCATTCTGAATGAGATATTCTTTTGCTGCTGCATGACAGAACAATGCATTTTATTTGTATTTTTTATAAACCAATTTCCTACGTTGAAACAGAGAATTCACCATGTCACTGTCATTGTCATGACAACGATTCAAAAAGAGGGAAATCCACATCAAACACCTACTCCCATATGTGTGTGTGTGTGCACACACGCAGGCACGCCCACGCATACAAGCAGAACAGAGTGTTCACAGGGATAAGTATCAAAGCTGGATACCTCCCTGAACGGGCATGATAGGCCCAGGGTTCTATTCATTAGCTAGAAGCTGCTGAATATGGCCTAAAAAACAGCTCTTTGAGAACATAAAGCTGAGAAAAATGCATTTTTGTGAAGAAGACATTTTCAGGCAGAAATCTATCTTTAGCCTTTTATTGTTGGCTTCAGTAACATCACACCTATGATCAGTGGTTGTTTACAAACAAATTAAAAAAAAATAAAAACAAAAAGTGTTTTTTTACACACTTTTAGTGTGTAAGAGCAGTAGAGCAGTGCAGAACATTGACACAGTGACATGAGATTCAGCCTGAATCCTGCTTCAGCTTTCAGGGTTCTCTTTATCTCACACTTTTTAGGTTGAAGTACAGTACAAATGATTGTCTAGTTTTACAGGGGGGTGGGCTGTAAGGTCGCAAGTGAATGACCTAGCTTTTCATTCAGCCTGCACAGGGCCTGGGGCTCCATTCTGTTTCACTACAGCCAGGCTCCTCCGGAAGGGCTACACCGAGTCTGCTGAACTCTGCACCCCTACCACGTACACAAGCCTATGGTCGATCTGTAAGTTATACAAATACATAATTACTATAAAATACATGAAAAATAGTACACCTCCAAGCTCACAACGCGTCACAGCAGAATGGGTGGAGGTTGGGGGCCTAATATTTTCATCAAAAGGCTGTTTAGAAATTCTCTAACATTCTATGCACTTCACTGCTTACCACACAAATATATATATAAAAATATATATATAGTAATTATGTAAAAACAGCATTCATGGTCTGGAGAGGGCACTTTTTACAGATGGATAAAAGGGCAGGGGCTCCAGCCCCCTTTGATGTCTATGTGAGCATGTGTCTGGTGCTAAGTCTGCTTTACAGAAAAAAGCTTTTTGTTCTTTACCTATCCTTGTCCTTGGACGACTACGATGTGGCAATGAAGAAGTAGGCTCATCATCGTCGACTCATCATCTAAAATCATAGCCAGGAAATTATCAAAAGGTTTATATGTAAACAAATCAATTTACAATTTTGACATTTAGCAAATGACTTACAATAAGTTCATATGTAATACATAAAATGCAGATATAGTAAATAGTTACCATGCATTTACTGTCACAGTGAAATGCCCTTTATACCCTGTATGTATAATATAAAATGTCACAATGCAACATAGCTCTGTTTACACAAAGCTGTACTCCCTCCAACTGTATATATGTTCCCCATTTTCAACAGTTTTTATTTGTAACACTTGCTTTGGCAATGTAAACGTATGTTTTCTCATGCCAATAAAGCTCCTTTGAATTGAACTGAAAGGCTACTGATGATGATGATGATGATGATGACGACGACATAGCGAGGTGGTTGCGGGGCGTCCACCATACGTGCATAGTACGTGCACGCGCGTGTACCGCACGTGCACCACACGTAAAAAGAAACCTCTCCCTCTCTCACACACACACGCATCGTACGCACGCACACACAAACTAAGCCAATAAATCCTAAATTCCCATCAAATAATCCTAGTAGCTGTGCAGTGCACGGTACCGTACACTACACGCGGTATGTGCACGCGCGTGATAGGAACTCCACGTGTGTCCTGTGTAGCGACAAAAACAAATGCATGCACTTGGATCCTAACTCTATGCTTGGATCAAGTTACGGATCCGGTCCGGATACGGAAACATTTCTTGCATGTATGTGTACGTGTAAATAGCCGGATGCAGTAGGCGGGCTCTAGACCAGATCCCACTGGTTTATTCGCAATAGAGATCACTCAGACTAGGCTCGAGGCTTGTCACTCAAACCAGGCTTCCTCGCGGATGCGAGGATGCGATGGAAAGAAAGCCTGAAGCGATCTTTCACATACAGTATACATGCATGCACTGGATTTATGTCTTACCACTTTCGACAGTAGAATCATGGCCTCTGTTCTCCAACGGGTCTCTACGCGGAAGCCATTCTTCGTCGGCCAAATCGTCCAGTTAGTCTCTGCCTCTGTAGGCTACGTCTGGTGGTCTCTGCTGCGGTGGAGATGTGTGTCCAGTGTGCCGTGCGGGGATCGATTCAACACGGGGCGGGGGTATCACTCTCAGGGACGGCGGGGGTCTCCGAGTCCATATCGGGATATCAGGAGGCTCTTGATCCACTTTTTGACCCGGTTCTTCGCGACCAACGGCACCAAGAAATGGAATAATGTTTCTCTTCAAAGCCAACGGCTACAGGGATCTTTTTCTCTTCTTCATCATCATCATCATCATCATCACGACCACCGTGGGCGCTGGTCACCAACGCGGGTAGGTTGTAATCCTAATTCTAACTAAAGTTTGTTGTCGAAACTTTCCTTCCGTGGATCAGAGGCGTCAATTGGGTATGGCAAGCTATGGCAGCTGCCATACCTTGGCTACAAGGGGAAATAATAAAATGTACTTTTCATCGTGCCTGTTGCTAAGGTATGGCAACATGACTGGTGTCTTTCACGCGCGCAAGGGCGCACGTGAAAGACACCAGTCATGTTGCCATACCTTAGCTTTTTCTGAACTGACACCACTGCCGTGGATCTGCTGCTGCTGGTTGTGCGACCCCAGCCCCCGGAGCCCCGAGCCGTGGGGTGGAGGGGGATGGTCGCTTGCACTTCAGCGGAGTGATACAAACAAGCTGAGGCTGAGCAGGGCCTACTACTTGTCCTAATACATCTCAATATTCTAGTACTGCTAAATACTAATTACTACCTACTACAATTACAATACTACTAATACTATAAAACAACTGATTTCCGACAAAATGATCGCTTTTACCAACGTGTCTCTCTCTCTCTGTCTCTACTAACAGTCCGATGCAAAAAACAATATAATCCCTCAAGGCTAGCAGAGGCAGGCGGAGCCAGGACAGTCTGTTTACTTTTTTTTTATGACGCGGTTTCCGGCTGTCCTCAAAACGACCTGACGACCAATTATACATTGAAAAGTTGCGCAAGGACGTCTTTTATCATAATCCATAAAAAACATCAAACGAACGAACGGCCGTATTGGCGCAGAGGTCTCTGGAGGATTGGGGCGAACAGGAACGTTCAAAGCAGTATAAGAGTTAAATCATACATTTTTATAATTCATCATTTGCTATTTGTTTTACTTGGAATTATGATTTGTGTTATGGGACAGTTGTTCTATCTCCAGAACAAAGAAGTCGAGCTGAAATGGTTTTTTGGGGCATTTTATTTTGAAGTATCACTGCCTAATGTTATCGTTTGTAGCCACCATTAGCCTGCAGCCGCAGGCAGAGGGAGACGGCCAGGCTGCCTCTTGTGCAGAATGTGTGTTACCAAGTTGCTTATTATTCTAACCTATAATTGTTTTAAGATACATATTTTAGTGTGCTGATTAAGTTTACAATGATTAATACACAGTCTGGACGTCATCCTGAATGATCAAATGAAGCTACGGTATGGGTCAACGAACCGGAACAGGAAACCGTTATGCCATCGAGCCTGTAACGGTGAGGATTAACTGACCGAATTCACGTTACGCAACTTCCAGGTGCTGACGTCACGGTTGCAGGGGAAAACCCTACTAAAAGAGTTAACACAGAAATCGCAAATTTAATGCAATTTCAGAATAGTACAGTATAAAACACAGCTAGCATGATCAAAACACAAGATAGTAAAAGGCACAACGCGTTATAATTTACTTTACCGTTCGAAATAATGATTTGTTGGCTTTAAGTCCAGCAATGTCTGTGTTATTTTACCCTTCAAAGCTGACGTCAGCACCAGGAAGTTGCTGAGAAATTTGCTGAGTGCGCGTGCGTGGGCGGGCCGTGAATAGGGTACAAATTCCTCTGAGTACACCTAAATAGTTCACTGGACTGGTCGGACAACGCGCAGGCGATTCACAGCAAGGGGAAAAAGCAGGCTGTTCCTCCTGAGAAGACTGAGATCGTTTGGTGTGTGCAATAGGATGTTACAGATGTTCTACCAGTCTGTCATGGCAAGTGTCCTCATGTGCGTCTTGCGGTGACACGCTTCCTAGTTTCTTCTTCTCTGAGCTGTTTTGTTTTTTTCGCACTGATTTTTGACATTGCACTATTAGGTTGTGTTGGTAGTTTCTGAGTATTTTGCTTTGTTTAACAATGACAGTGAGATACTTGTTGCACTAACTAGCATTGACTGCTACGGTCTCTTTTTGTAAGACACTTTATGTATATATAGGCCTATATACTTATATATTATTCGCCCCCTCTATTGATGCACCTTCTCTTTATTGGTACTGTACTGCTCTTGTTTTTTTTGTTTTTTTTCTCTTATCTATCTTTTTTCTTACTTCTCTGTAACTTTGTAAATCACTGTATACTGCTGTGCTACAACTGGACAACTGAATTTCCCCCTTGGGATAATAAAGGTATCTATCTATCTTGGGTCTATTGGATTCTAGGGGGGTGTTTTTTTTTTATCTGGACTACAACTCTACTCCCTCATTGTCAATATAGGCTATATATAGAATATATAGAATTCAAATGATACTCCACGATGAATACAGTAGGTTATAGTACATTATAGAGGTTACAGTAAAGTAGGCTGCTGTAGCCTACAGTATTTCAAATGCGGTGATTATCACATGAAGTCAGAGCTCTTTATTGGAGAGGTCTTCTATGGTGAATAATAGTGACAAAGGGTGAACCCGAAGTTTAGAGAATGCACTGGAGTCTATGAGGGCAAAGTGACATTTCGAGTTACACATGACCGCGGCGTTGTTTCTGACCCCGCATTAGCAGAACTCTCTAGTACATTGATCCTCAACCTTTTCAGGCGCCACCCCCAAAATAATCATATTTTAACTGGGGACCCCCCAACCCTGACGAGCACTAAGAGTTGAGGCTATACATTTTAAATAACAGTTCTATTGTGAAAATAGCAGATCTACATGCTCACAACGCCTCGCAACGCGAGGCGTTGTGAGCATGTAGATCGGCTATTTTCACAATTTCTGCCTCTAATATTTGACAATTTGACCAATGTTTAATTTGTCATTTTAGAGGTATTAAAAGGTCCTTAAATTGTCACTTTAGAAATGTGCAGAAACCCTCTATACACTTAAACTCCATGCTGGTTTGTTTACTGTTGAGTGAGAAAACAATGTTGCACATTAAGTTAATCACCCGGGGATCCCCCAAAATAATTTGGGGACCCTCCTGGGGGTCCCGACCCACAGGTTGAGAACCACTGCTCTAATACAAGGGTTACAAGGCATTCTGAATGAGATATTCTTTTGCTGCTGCATGACAGACAATGCATTTTATTTGTATTTTTTATAAACCAATTTCCTACGTTGAAACAGAGAATTCACCATGTCACTGTCATTGTCATGACAACGATTCAAAAGAGGGAAATCCACATCAAACACCTACTCCCATGTGTGTGTGCGTGTGTGCACGCACACACGCACACCCACGCATACAAGCAGAACGGAGTGTTCACAGGGTATCAAAGCTGGATACCTCCCTGAACGGGCATGATAGGCCCAGGGGTCCAATGGTCAGAGGGGTCCTCTAGGAGATTGGGCCCACTGAGAGGCACTCAGGAGCGGACTGGAAACTAAACTCAGACAGGGAATTCAAATTAAATGGTATTGTTTTATAGAACAATAATAAAGTAGTAAAAGCTCATTAATCAGCTAATCAGTCAGTCTATCAAATAAATGCAAACTAAAAGGGCCGGAGCTTTATACAGTATACTAGCTATGCAGCCAGACACCCACAGTCTGTTTTACAAACCATACAGTTGTGTACTGCACAGGCTTATGCAACTATCTCATATTGACACAACTTGCTGAAAGAGAGAAGTATCACTAAGTTATAGAAGCGGACAATTTATGTGGTTAGCACGTGTGTCAATTGCACGAACGGTTCTGGAGATAAGAGAAATACAGACAGATAAACATACAGACGGCTAATGTATATCAGAATTTGTTGTAATTAATAATATTACATAATTCATAGATGAACGGGACAGGAGGAGAAGGTTCATATATTTAATGCACATGGTCATCAAACTAGCGTATCGCATATTGGCCCTAATGTACACACCCGTAATGTGACCTATTTAATGTATTATTATGTATATTTTAATAGTGTTCCCTGGATCCCCTCAGACATGGGTCCTGGTATATTGCCTTCTCTTAGTTTTTTTAACTTTAGTTTGATGTATCTGCAAACATTGTTTCCACTGACTTAGTTGGAAAGACAATTGGTCTATTATCTAAACAGGATTAAAAAGAGAGTAGATAACAATGATAAGCATTGTAGCCTATAATGTTGACTTACATCACAAATAATAACATGAGTATGTTCCCAGTAGGCCTACTACAGCACCTTTTATTATGATTTCTTACATACAAAAACAGGATGCTTTTACAAATACATTTCCGCTCCTTCCATATTAATGCAATTATGGCTACAACAATTTGTACTTCAGCAAAAAGAAAAAAAAAACTACTGTTTAACAAGCTCATAGGCCTACCCTGCCAAAAAAAAACGTTTCTATAATAAAAACGTCTTTTTAACTATGGACCTCCCTGCCAGACGTCTTCTGGACGTCTTTTTTAAATAAATAATTAAAACAAATTGGACCTCCAACAATGTACTAGGCATGATCGCGATCGCGAACTTGCATGTTTAACCCCCATACCAACCACATCTTTCAAACATGGCAGCCATGTTTGTTTACATTTGAAGAAAACATAAGGGCTGTTTTCTCCTGAATGCCTGAACGGATTTCCAAGCAGATTTTTTTGTTTGAAAGCTGTGAAAAGCATGCACATGCGTAGTGCATGATCTGTGCACGAATGTGTGCACCAGCGTGCACACTATTTTTTTAACCCTTTGTTGGCAAAACGGCAATATAAGAGGTCCCACTTTAAATATGGCACCGACTGAATTAACAAAGCAGAACAATAAAAATGATTAACCGTGAAATCCCTGGTTTGAACAAACTTTTACAATGTTTCAAAATTCGAATTATTTTTTACACTTTGTACGTTGTCTACAAGCTCACAACATGTCGCGATTTTGGTGTAGAGGGAGAAATAGAGAGGACAACTAAATATAGAGGGTTTAAGTCAGCAAGCTTCGGTTCACTTCTCACAGATCCAGTTGTAAGTATCTGAACAAACGCCATTATACCATCTTCCATCAGTGTGCCAGTAGTATGCACAGTTCCAGTCTTCCTTGTTAAGAGGATATGTGTAGTCGTAGGTGCCCCAGTACCTGCAGAATGAACAACATACTCACTCAGTCACTCTCATAAAGTGACTTTGAAAGAATTACAATAGAAAACACATTGAACATGTCTCACTGTGTTGTCAGCGGTGCTCCATCCAGCCACGCCCAGTTGCCTGCTGTCCTTTTCAGACCAATCCATGTGTATGATGGTCTCTTCCAACCGCTCAGTCCTCTGATGAATTCCTGATAATGTATCAATGATTAAAGCATAATTAATTATCTCGACAAAATATTTCACTAAAATCACAATATGTGACCGAACTAGTCACTGAGGGCTAGTCATTGATTTTTTTTTTTTTTTTTCATTTTCATTTTTTCATTTCATTTGAAAGCTGGGAATCATAGCTACAAAATGATATATTGGTTGTGAAGATTGACCCAACAGTTTTGTAGATATAGCTTATAGAGTTATGCCATGCAGAAATACTAGATCTGAGAAATTCAGCCTTTTAGATAAAATGTAACCTGCAAAATGTGAGGTTTCTCTTCATATTAATTAAAAAAAAGTCTTATTTACATGCAGAGTTAAGCTCTGGCGTTTAAGTGAAATGTAGCCTGATATTTAGGAAATGCTTTTGTGGCTTTATCACATAAAAAAAAAAAAATAATAATAATAATAATTTCAGGGCTGGTCTAAAGCTGTGCTTTCCGAAATGACTGCCCCTCTGCTATGCTGGGACACGTATTACATCACATGCCCGGGCGCACGCACACACACACGCACGCACGCACGCGCACGCACGCACGCACGCACGCACGCACGCACGCACGCACGCACGCACGCACGCACGCACACACACACACACACACACACACACACACACACACACACACACACACACACACACACACACACACACACACACACTAACCTGTTCTTCTTTACTGTTAATGATCACCAGATCTGCTCCAGCTGTCTTCAGACACTGTTCTCTACTTTCCTCCCAAGTTTTCATTTCAGTAGATGAGGGAGTGTAGTAACAGCTGTCTGCAAACTTCATCCATCCACTGGGACACGCCTTGACTAAACATCAAAACAGTGAAAGATATAACATAAAGTCAGAATGGTGTGGTTTTAGGTTGACTACGTACAAATATACGACTGTGAGAGAGTATGCTGTACCTACATACTGTCTAATATGTCTAGGGTTTGTCTAATTTTGTCTGGAGGGCCAAATTGTCATGTGAAGCTTGACCAATCCTCAATACTGCATGCACGGGAAATGACACGGACATGGGACTCCTTGGAAGCCTATGGGACAGATTGTACGGGACAGACAAAGCCACTCCTTGGAAGCGGCTTTCACCGCTTAAAAAAAGGGTGTTTTTGTGTTCTATTGCAGCTGTGGTAAGTCAGCAATGTTGAAGGTTCACTCTGACTTCTTACCACCTCATGCCTAACAATCAGGCACGTGCAAACGTAGACATCAAAGGGGGCTTGAGCCCCTGCCCCTTTATCTGTCTGTAAAAAGTGCCCTCTCCAAATCATGAATGCAGTTTTTACTTGGGTGAAAAAAATGCCATACCTGAAGGCAGCATTCAAGAGAATTGCCTTGTCCAAACTCTCCTGAACTTGAATACAGCATCTTACGTTGAAATAATTGCAATCTCCGTGTAGGAATTCCTGCCTTTACACCACATCTCCAACATTGACTTGATTATGCTTACTTCAGTGTGGCATCTAGCACCGAAAATAGCCGACCTCCAAGCTCACAACGATACTTTCACGAAAAGGCCCTTTTTAAAAATTTCAGCCCCTGCCTATCTAAAATTCTCTGCGCGTCCCTGCTAACAATTGAAATATCAATAATAATAAATAATATCCCTTCAAATGGTTCATGACCTTTCTCACCTGCTTCCTTAAGCTGGTTTACTTCACTCTGCAACATGTCTCTTTCCATGATCAGCGTGCTGTAGTTGATCTTCAAATGATCTCTCTCCATCGTCAGGTTATTGGCTTGGTTATCTGCAAGGGACACAGAAGGAGATTATTTATTTTTTTACTCCTTATAATTTTTATCCTACGATTTTGCAACCCATTTTTTCACCCAGTGCCAATTGCCTATGTAATCCTGGGCTCTGCTCTCCCTCTGCCGCGCCTGGGGAGACAACGGACTGACCTCATGCTTCCTTCAATGCATGAGTAGTCCAAGTTGTTTCTTTTCACCCGACAGGGGGGATTTTCCCCAGGATGGACGTAGCGCGTGGAAGGAACACGTTATTCCAACCAGTTCCTTTCCCCTCCATCAAGCGTCCCGGCTGGCCAGGGGGAGGCATTATTGAGACCAGGATTACTGCATGTTTTTGTGAGGGTTTCAACCCTAGGAGACTCGGGGAGAACATGCAAACTCCACACAGAAAGGCCCTATCGCCGACCCCACCTAGGGTGTGGGCGCTGATGACGCGGAGGGAGAAACACGCCCCCAGCACCCACAGCGTCCCCCGGCCGGAATCGAACCCAGGACCTTCTAGCTGTGAGGCGAAGCGCTAACCACTGCGCCAAGGCCATCGCGTGTTTGTCGAGGTTGCGGCGACAGAAAATGAAACGATCTGCCAATCAGAGTAAACCACACACACACACTAACAAGATCGAGTCCAGACAGAGCCTTTGTAGCCTATACCATAACGTAACCATAACGCATTAACATTAACATGACATGTTACTATCTGAAGTAATGTTACTGCCCTGTCCCTGTGATTTTAATATGCAAACTGCTAATAAAGTAATCAATCAAAAGAACGAGAGATTTATCTGGGTGACTTACAGTGCGTGCGCCACGGTGCATGCATGAATGTTTCTTTCTGACAACCACCTAAATATTGTCCAATTACTGTGATAGCAGACGCAATTTATATCCGACACAAATTGATTAGAAGTTTTCCCTGCCGGGACCTCAACTAGTGAAAACAGCAGATCTACAAGCTCACAACGCGTCTCTTCACTTGCTGTGAGCTTGTAGATTGGATATTTTCACGAGGCCTCTTCTTATTCTTTTTATAATGTAATTTCTTAAATGTGTTTGCTTGTTTTAAAACAATATGAATACATAATCATGTAGGATAGGCTATGCGGTCGGTCGGTGAAATGACGCAAGGAGGAGGCATAATATAGGCCTATACACTGGACCCATATAGCCTACTGTAGCTTTTTAGTATATAAAAAAAAGTAGAAATAAAAGATAATTTGACAGACAAAACTATAACCTGCATGTAGGCCTACTGACCACTGTTATTACAATCGGGGTTAGGCTATATTTCTTTATAAAGACAACGGGTAGCCTATATGTCCATGGCGCGCCAGAGCGCCACAGCCGCATAGGCGTGATTTTTGATTGATAGCATAAATAGAAAGGGAGATACTATCACAGGTCATACAAAAAAATAAATAGAGAGTTCACAGAATAAATACAAATTTGAATAAGAGCAATTGCTTGAGAAATGACCAGGGTCTGGGAACTGAAGCATATGGGGCGATCAATCCTCCACCTGGCTTTACTCTATACTAGCTTTTTATTGCCTTGGTTGGCTGCCAGACTATATTTTTGTTTGGTTTAAATAGGCCTACTGTTACATTTCATAATGAAATGTTTGGCTATTTATTATGATATGGTTAAACCATGGCGTGATCATTTGCATTTGGTGCGTTGTATTATAGCCAATAAAAACACTATTTCTGTTAGAAGCTGTTGTCATTGATTGTTCTTCAGGAAACACCTATGAAGTGTTTTACTAGCTCAGAAATAAATCAATTAGTCTATTAAGTGTTTTGTAGCCTTATTCTATAGATATTATTAACCGTAATCGACTTGCGTTCTGGAGTCATTCAATGAAATGTCGGGTTGATGCGCTGCCGTCTCCAATCTCTCCATGTGTCCAAAATAACAGATGTATAAACTGTCGACACGCCATGACGCAATGCGTTGATATCTTGCAACTCTGTTTTTTTGGTGTGGCGCACGATCACGGAGAAAAAGAAATACTCCACCGTTTGATTCAACAATGGTTTGGTTTAAGCTATAAAAAAGGTCTCCTCGATCATTCCTTGGAAATCCCAGCATGACAATGACTGTGTCCCGTTAATAATCAGGTCTTTATTTGCTGTGCAATTAATGAATGAAACTGATGGAGCAAAATGGCATGCCACACAAATCATTTCTTTGAATAGACTCATCTTATATAAACAGAATTGACACAATGAACTGACACTCTATCACTTCTGCTAATTATATAGGTATTCTAGGACTAGGTATTAGTATTAACTGAATGAGTGGTTGGTTTGATTTTATTTATAATTAAATTGAAGGAAGAAACAAGCATTAGTTCATTATTTAATCGTGCGAAGACCCAAATTGCGCAAGGAAACCCCAACTACGGTTTTATTAGAATGCTATAAATAAAGTGCTCATGCATGCTTCTCAAATAGACTACACAAATACAATAACTGGAGCTTAGTAATGCAGCAGGGATTATTAATTCCAGGGGTGATGTGAGGGGTGTAACCGTTTAAACCAGTGTTTTTTTTTTTTTCTTTCTTTTTTTTTTTTGCAAATGAAATGATGCATGCAACAGCAGCAGCGGTCCATAAATAATCAAAGCAAGCATGTAACATAATGATCAGTCAATCAAATTGGATATTAAAATGATGCCCACACAGTCTGTGTATTTTGGAAGGGAGGCAGGTCCGGTGCATCACATACAGCAGGCCATGACAACAAAATGAGAAAGGTAAATAGCCTAACATTTCCTCGTTGCAATGAACAGCTAAATGATTTCCAAATAGGGTCACATTAACAACCACAGCAACTAGACCATAGAATGACAAAAGAACAAGCTGACAAAGTGTCAAAATCTATCAAAATCAAACGTTATTTTGTATTTATTCCTTGGCTGGCTTCTGCGTCCAGGAACGCGGAAGAATGGCTGTCTGAGTGTGTCTGTTGATTCTGGAGGTGGGGGGGGGCTTGATTGCAGGGAATCAAGCGCTGCGCTGCAAGGAATCAAATTGATTGGTCGTTATGGGGAGAACCCAGGATCGCGCTGCTACGATTGGCCGTTTTGTCAGAAGCGCGAGAGATTTGAATGGTCCGTTTTCCAGCACATTCCAGGGAAACGGGGACCGCGATTGGCGGCCCAACCTCGACAGAGAAGTCACAGCAGGCGCCACCGTGCCCCTCACAGAAGGAGATTATAAGGTGACAAGGTGAGGCTTTGAGAAGAAGTAAACTCAATGATTTTAGCATGCATATAAACTATGGTCTATCCGCGATCATCCTTTCCGTTCTTTAGTTAGTTTAGAATCTGTAGGAATAGTAGCAAAAAGTGTGTTTTGAATTAAATGCTAAATGGTGGAAAAGGAATGATCAAATGACCAATGGAAACATTGTGTGTTATCCTTATAGCATAACCTTTGATGGCTAGCTGTTAATAATCATGTTAATAAAGTATTAACTCAATCAATCAATGAATCAATCAATGAATCATCAATTAATTAATCAATCAATCAATCAATCAATTAATCAATCAAAAGGAAACATTTGGATTGTACAAGGTAAGAATTTAAGAATTATCAAACTTGTTTAACACCATTTGAAAAATGTGGGGTGCAAATGAGAGACGAATACCGATCACACAAAATGTTAACGTTCAGAATTTCAAAGGTTGGAAAATGGGTGCAATTTTGTCATGCCCCTTGAGATGGTGACCAATATGCAGCTGCCTACAATATATTGCCTATAGGAAGATCCAGCCCTGCTGTCTGTATAGTTGCCACAGCTAGGAAATGTCATAAATTCCCTGAGTAGTTCCCTGTGGTAGTTTCGTGACTAAATAAGGATCTTATACGTTTTTACCAAAAACCCAATGATCAGGTGTGTTTTTATGTGAATAGGTCATTCTCAACATGTCTAATAAAGCACTAGGGAACCAACACACTATCAAAAGTAAAGCAGGGTTCTTGTACGTTTGACCTTTGACTACTCACAGTCACAGTCCATGGCCCTGCCCGTGGTCCTCACAGCAAACAGAACACACAGCAGCAGCAGACACACTGCTAGAGCTCTGACGATGCCTCTCTGGATGGTGAGTTCTCTCGGGACAGCTGGAGAATGTACAGTTAAACTTTAATATGACCGGCTTCAATATGTCATTTAAAGTGGTCATGATATTTTTTATGTTTTTTTTTTTATGTTTCCTGACGTCAATTACAGAAAAAAAACTGCAAGTTTTAACGCAGTGTTCATTGGCTGCTGGACTTGCGTCGACAGTCCAGTTTAAACATTTTTAAACATGTTTTTCGGACCAAATCACTTATAGCTAAGTGATTTGATGCAATAGCCTGAGAAGCCCCTTCATCTACAATTTCATGTGTAGTTCTGTCTGTCTGTCTGTCTGTCTGTCTGTCTGTCTGTCTGTCTGTCTGTCTGTCTGTCTGTCTGTCTGTCTGTGTGTGTGTCTGTCTGTCTCTCTCTCTGTCTGTCTGTCTGTCTGTCTGTCTGTCTGTCTGTCTGTCTGTCTGTCTGTCTGTCCGTCTGTGTGGGTCTACAGATGCAGCAGACCGCTTGACTGATCAGCGTAAAATAATGCTCACCCTCTCCCAGCAGACCATGGAAGACCTACCACCCCTTTTTTTCCTGCCCTTTTCTACCTACTGTAACTAGTAGTAACAACCATTGGTTAAAGGAGCTATAGTCAACTTTTTCTTGAAAAACAGATGCTAAAATAAAAATAATGTTTCGAAAATATTTTATAAAAAATAAGCTTCATATATGTGTTTCTATTAAAAAATGACCACAAAAAGCGTAAAATAATGATAAAATAATCATTTTGGCCATTGTCAGACCGACACTTTGTTTACATTCTAGTCTATAGACTAGGATGTAAACAAAGTGTCGGCCCTACAATGAAAAAGTTGACTATAGCTCCTTTAAAAATATAGGGTTATAGGCTGCTATGATGTGAGAAAAGGAATACCAGTCCATTTGCCCAAAATCCTTTTCGCCTCGGGCGTCTATCCGGCGGCACGGTCTCTGCCTGATATCCCTAAACGTAACCTCAGTTAAAATGGTTAATCCTAACCTTATTCCTTCCCCTAAACCTGGGTAAAACGGTACCAAAATGGCAAAACCTAAGCCTATTCATAATCTTAACCTCAGTAAAACTATGTCTAACCCTAAACGTATGCCTCGTCTTATCCTGAGTAAAACAAATACAAGTACAACAACCGCCGACTGAGCGGTCCACGCGAGGTCGACGGAAGAAAAAATTTGGCGAGTGGAATTTTGGGTGAACAGACTTGTTACAGAGAAGAGAGAGAAACAATGTATTTATAATTACTGTGTACCTTGCTGTCGTGGAGCCTCCTGTGAGCCAGAGTCTTGGTCTGCTCCTTCACAGATGACGACCACACTGTCCTTGTCCTCTCCTTTCTCCCCCTGCCTCTCCTCCCTGACCCGTCCATCGTACCTCACCCTCTTTGATCTGACTCGCTGGCCAGAAATACGGGTTGACATCTGGCGGAATGACACAACGAAAGTAACCCAAGTTAATGAGCACAAGTACAAATTCACTTGATTTCAATGTGCTGTATTGTTTAAATGTTAAATGTTACTCACATTGTCCACAATGTCTGTGTTGTCCTACATTGGTCTTCGCTGTTGCAGAATTGACAGAGCTGTTGTCTGTTCTAGTCTGAATTCAGCACTGTCCAACCAAAGCATATAATTTTTGACATACTGTAATGTGTAAACGCCCATGCATGAATATGCACACAATAACCAATAGACTCTTTACCGCAGTTTCTTGAAGTGTTGCACATTCTGGGCAGGGGGAAGTGGTGAAATGTTCTCTCCATCTCCCTCAACAACTGCTGCAGATGTACCCTCCAGCAACTGGCCAATAAAACCATTCTGATGTTGAAACAGTAGAGAACATAGAGAGATATAAAAAATAACAGTCAGTTTTGTTGTGTTTATAATAGTGTTGAGACCTTGTTGATCTTGTAGATAATAATAATAATAATAATAATAATAATATGTTGAAATGTGCAATCTGATTGTGACCAAATAATGACAGTGAACATCAGTTTGTGGTCAGTAACACCCTCCTCCCCTGATTTTCTTCACCACAGGAAACCGTGTCAAAACACTCCCCACTTCCTGTCTCATGTTGTCTTGCTTGCGTGTGTGCAGGGTAGTAGAACTTGTATTGCGTTCATGTAGTGTTCCCCTTGTGTCAAGTGTTGAAAATTCACAAATTAATAGGCTAAACAGTTCTGATAACATGTTTTGACTGTCCAACTCCATTCATGTACAACTTAAACTTTGCACTTGTATTCCAAACCAGCCGGCTGACATAGCGAAGACATACAGTAAATAGAAACAGTGCTCTTCCGAGCACAGGTCTCCACCTGGCCAGGTGTCCTGGTGGCGCTATAACAGGCCAATGTGAAAAGGGTGGCATTTATTCCTTGACATAGTGGGAATATGTGTGGCAAATTTCATGGTAATCGCAAACTGCATTGATGATTTGAGGCATTTTGTTCAAAAACGGAGCAATCCTGCAAACTTTGGAAGCCAACATTAGCCAATTAGGTTGGAATATGAAATTTCAGATGGATCGGACTTGATCACATGACTATAGAGATACTTTGTACTGATTTGCATGATTGTTGGAGAAAATCTGATGGAGTAATAGCAAAGAATGTGTTTTACATAAGTTGTCATCCTGGTGCCGCTATAATAGGCAAATGTGAAAAATGCAGGGCAAGGGTTTATCCTTAGCCTCTAGGGAGTGTGCATACAAAGTTTCCCACTTATCGGTGGAGTTAAAGGTAAAAACACAAACGGAGCAATCCTGCAAACTTTGGAAGCCAATTGAATATGGAAAATCAGACAGATCCATGTTGATCACATGACTGTAGAGATACTTTCTACCGATTTGTAGGATTTGTGGACAAAATCTCTAAGAGTAGTGCACAGAAATGTGTTTCGCAAACATCGGCCTCATGGTGGCGCAAGAACAGGGTCATTTGAAAAATGTGGGGCAGGGGTTCTGAATTGGCATCCAGGGAGTGTGTGTGCAAAGTTTCACTGTGACCAAGCTAACGGTGCCGGAGATTAGCTGGTAACAATCTGGAAGGACGCACACACGCACGCACGGACAGACGGACGGACAGACAGGGGCGAAAACATACTCTCCCCCATGCCTTCGGCTGGTGGAGACAACAAACCGACAACGACCTAGCAACAATTATCATTTCCTGTCTTACCTTCACAATAAAGTGTCTCCTGTATATCTACCAATGCCGCTTAGTTTACACAGGTTATTATTAACAGGAAATAAGTGAGGAAGGATCTGTAAGGGGGAACCGTCTGAAAACAGCATTCCATCCAAGCAGCTTCTCAATTGTAAGATCATGACCACTTACTTACTAGTTTTACATCTAATCAAATGTAATTGTGTTCATTTTGTGTCTTTTCCTGACCTTTAGATTTTCTTGTTTTAATTAGAATTTTTTGTCTTTATTTGCATTTTCTTTGAAGCACATTGAGTATGAAATGTGCTATATAAATAAATGTGACTTGACTTTCAATTGAGGGCCATGGAGATGGTGCATTGTGCTGCAGAGGGCTACAGAGTTGATATCTTAGTGCAGGGTTCCCCAATTAGTTTTTCCCAGGGGCCGAATTATGTCTAGGGTACAAAGCCGAGGGCCACAGCATTGCAGGGGACGACAGTGGCGTTCCCGCAACTCCAGCGACAGTTCAGATATCGTCGTTGTCGGGTGAAAATCTTGTGTTTCCAAAACCGTTCGTTTTGCATTTTTCATTTTAAAAATGATTTAAACTAGTGAAAACAGCCGATCTACAAGCACACAACGCCTCGCACCGCTACTTTTGTGCGATGGCCTTGTATGATTTGCTGAAGAACGTACAAATTTGGAGATACAAGCTTTCCACCCGACAAAAACGATATACTATAGTGTTGTTGCTGCTCTTATACCACAATTATTACTGGGGTTGGTGTGGGCCAGACAGTAGCCCCCCACGGGCCGCAAATGGCCCGCGGGCCGCCTATTGGGGAACCCAGTCTTAGTGCATGTCGATCCGTTAGCATTCAGCCACATTGGCTGTCAGTACCTCATCACATCGTTAGAATGGACAAATGATGCTCAGATATCACAAGGAGAAGTGGGGTGGCTACCCAGTCACCGTGTTAGGTCAAGGTCAAGGTCGATGAGTTGTATTGTCATTCCATACAGGTACATAACAAAATGTTTTACCCAGGTCCTGGTCATGGCAGAATAAATTACACCTAAAGGGCTATCCATACTGTTTCCGACCACCAAACCTTTAGTCAGGGAGTTCCGACTATCCAACGTGCAACTTTAATTTGCTCTAATTTGGTAATGCTTTTCAGAAGTTGCAAGTGACTTCATTTTGTAGTTGAACCGGACCTTTCCAAGAAATGTTCAGTGTTCGGAGGCAGTATGGACAGCCATTTAGCACTACATATTATAATGTCTAGTGCAAATAAAGCAATTGCACTTATTTATTTCTCTTTTTTTTTTGTTATTATTATTATTATTCTTACCCTTATAAATAAACAGTTTACTACAGAATTAGATTTTACATTTCAGTTCAATTCAATACTTAATGCTGTGGTGGAATTTATAGTTGCCACATAACATAACACGTACAGACAACAAACTCCCTGAGTGAGTGATGTAGTACTTTTGTGACATGGATAGTGCAGCCAGGCCTATGATCAACCCTAACAGCTTATTATAAGAGCACAACTTCCCCAGACAGAGAGCAACAATACTGTGTTATAATGTTGTCCTCCAACAGCTACTAGGTGTGACTCTGACAGACTAAAACAAGAATTAAATTTGTTTACACATCAAAGGAATATATACAGTTGCTAAGTTTTATGCTAAAATAAATTCTGAATGAGATAATCTTGCTGGTGTGTGAAAGACAATGCATTGTTTCTTTTTTTTATAAATCAATTTACTAACAGAGGATTCACAATGTCACTTTGTCATGACAACAATTCAAAAGAAGGAAATCCAAAACACCTACTCCCACGCATGCACACGCACGCAAGCACACACCCACCCACAGGAGCAGAACAGGATGTTCACAGGGTTTAAGCAGCAGTGGATAAGTTCAGTATTAGAACTGAACGGGCACACCAGGCCCAGGCCAGGGCCCAAAGGTCAGGGGCTCCTCTAGGAGATTGGGTCCACTGAGAGGGACTCAGGGGCAGACTGGACACTAAACTCATATGGCCCTTATAGGTGGTATTGTTTTATAGAATAATAATAAAAGTAGTAAAAGCACAAATAAATACATACTAAAAGGGCCCCAGCTTGATATCAGTTATGCAGCCTTACAGACACCATACAGTATTGTTCTGCACAGGCAATATGCAACTATCTCATATTAACACTACTTGCTTCTTTCACTCTGTGAAAGGAAACATGGCAAAAAAAAAAAAAGAAAAGGAAAAAAGAGAGAAGTATCACTAAGAAGCGGACAGTTTATGTGGTTTGCATGTGTATGCAGCAAGTGTGAACTCAATTGCATGAACGGTTCTGGAGATATACAGACACACAGACAGACAGTAAGCTTATGCATATACCGGTAGATATTTGTGGAATACCATTGTCACACATGTAAGACATCAAATTTAGATGCCTGAAACAAGATGCTTCTGATGGTTTCAACCTAATTTACTTGTGACCCCCCCCCCTTTTCTACTGTACGTGTGTAAAGGATCCCAGTGTAGATGAACAGGACAGGATGAGGAGGTTCATATCATATTAATATTACATTTATAAATTATAAAATTCATTATTAGTATTACCTGAACAGGACAGGATGAGAAGGTTCATATTATATGTAATGCACATTGTCATCAAACTATCTCATATTGACCCTTCTGTACACACCAGCAATGTGACCTGTTTAATATAGATTATATTTTTATAGTGTTCCCTGGCTCACCTCAGCAATGTGTCCTGGTATATTGCCTTCTCTTAGTTTTTTTAATGTTAGTTTGGTGTAACTGCAAACATTGTTTCCACTGACTTAGTTGGAAAGACAATCGGTCTATTATCTAAACCGGATTAAAAAGAGAGATGTAGATAACAATGATAAGCATTGTATAATGTTGACTTACATCACAAATAATGACATGAGTATGTTCCCAGTTCTACAGCACCTTTTATTATGATTTATTTTACATACAAAAACAGGATGCCTTTACAAATACATTTCCACTCCTTCCATATTAATGGAATTATGGCTACAACAAATTGTACTTCAGCAAAAAAAAAAAAGAAGAAAAAATACTACAGTTTAACTTAACAAAGCAGAACAATAAAAATGATTAACCGTGAAATCCCTGGTTTGAACAAACTTTTACAATGTTTCAAAATTCGAATAATTTTTTACACTTTTTACGTTGTCTACAAGCTCACAACATGTTGCGATTTTGGTGTAGAGGGAGAAATAGAGAGAGGACAAGGGCAGACCTCTAGGGGCCCAGAGGTCAACTAAATATAGAGGGTTTAAGTCGGCAAGCTTCGGTTCACTTCTCACAGATCCAGTTGTAAGTACTTGAACAAGCGTCATTATACCATTTTCCATCATCGTACCAGTAGTATGCACAGTTCAAGTCTTTCTGATCACGAGGATATGTGTAGAGTGTGGTGCTGCCCCAGTACCTGCGGAATGAACAACATACTCACTCAGTCACTCACATAAAGTGACTTTGAAAGAATTACAATAGAAAAAACATTGAAAATGTCTCACTGTGTTGTCAGCGGTGCTCCATCCAGCCACGCCCAATTTCCTGCTGTCCTGTTCAGACCAATCCATGTGTTTGATGCTCTATTCCAACCGTTCAGTCCTCTGATGAAGTCCTGATAATGTATTGATGATTAAACCATAATTAATTTTCTCTACAAAATATTTCACTAAAATCACAATATTAGATCACATGCCTGGGCATACGTACACAAGCATGGACGTACGCGCGCGCACGCACACACACACGCACGCACGCACGCACACGCGCACGCACGCACGCACGCACGCACGCACGCACGCACACACACACACACACACACACACACACACACACTCACACACACTCACACACGCGCACACATGCACTA
>NC_137813.1:65034797-65059797 GCF_963921795.1 Nannobrachium achirus
AGGGGGAAGTGGTGAAATGTTCTCTCCATCTCCCTCAACAACTGCTGCAGATGTACCCTCCAGCAACTGGCCAATAAAACCATTCTGATGTTGAAACAGTTTATAGAGAGGTAAAAATAACGTTCAGTTTTGTTGTGTTTATAATACTGTTGATACCGTGTTGATCTTGTAGATAATAATAATATGTTGAAATGTGCAATGCTGATTGTGACCAAATAATGACAGTGAATATCAGTTTCTGGTCAGTAACACCCTCCTCCCCTGATTAGCCTTTTCTTCAGCACAGGAAACTGTGTGCTCAAAACACTCCCCACTTCCTGTCTCATGTTGGCTTGCTTGCGTGTGTGCAGGGTAGTGGAACTTGTATTGCATTCATGTAGTGTTCCGCTTGTGTCAAGTGTTGAAATTTCATAAATTCTGTTGCTAAACAGTTCTGATACAACTTGTTTTGACTGTCCAATTCCATTCATGTACAACTTAAACTGCGCGCAAATGATGCTCAGATATCACAAGGAGAAGTGGGGTGGCTACCCAGGCACCGTGCTAGGTCAAGGTCAAGGTCGATGAGTTGTACTATTGTCATTCCATACAGGTACAGAATAAAATGTTTTACCCAGGTCCTGGTCATGGCAGAATAAATTACACCTAAAGGACTATCCATACTGTTTCCGACCACCAAACCTTTAGTCAGAGAGTTCCGACTATCCGACATGTAACTTTAATTTGCTGTAATTTGGTAATGCTTTTCAGAAGTTGCTGATTTTTTTTTTTTTTTTTTTCTTTTTAGAAATAAACTGTTTAATACAGAATTAGATTTAAAATTTCAGTTCAATTCAATACTTAATGCTGTGGTGGAATTTGTAGTTGCCACATAACATAACATGTCAGACAACAAACTCCCTGAGTGAGTGATGTAGTACTTTTGTGACATTGAAAATGGATAGTGCAGCCAGGCCTATGATCAGGGATGTAGTGGGGGGGGGCACGCCGTGCCCACACTTTTCACACCCCCCGAAAAAAAATTGGGGGGTAAAAATGTTTTTTTTTATTTTATTTTTTATTTTTTTATATATTTTTTTTATTATAAAAAATGTATCTATTGGTCGTGATTACCCGTGAACTCGTGATGTCAACACTCAACACTGACAACAACCAACCACCTCCAATAGAACCACAGCATGCATGGGCAGGCAGATGGAGGGCGGCTCATTCAAAAAGAAGAGACGTCACACGCACCTGCTGGCTGGCAATCAAAATCAAATCATCTTGTCCTGTAGCAGGTGTGGTCACGTCATTTGAATTTTGAACAAAGGGAAGCCTGCCTAACGGACGGTTGACAAGAGAGCTCCATGCAGCGGCCAACGCCAAAAGTCAAGATGTCCAAGCAACTCAAACAATCATCGCTATTAAAATATATGAGAACTAGTTCCAGAATTCCATCTCCAGCACCAGTAATTGAAGCAGCAGCAGCAGCCGAAGTGGATGGCAGCGACTGCGAGAGCGACCATGTTTGTGAAGGTGAATTTAGTAGACTATTTTGCTGTGTAAGTAGCCCTGTCTTAAAGACAATAAAAACATTTAGTTTTCTGTGTGTCTTATATGCTGCTGCTGGCCCTGGATAGTTAATCAAATGTTGTTGGTTTGTATGCCCTTAGGCTTAGATGGTGGTTCCACTTCCACCACCGCAGCAGCAGCTTCACCATCACGTAGCCGGCCCCGTAGCCGTGGTAGGCCCAGCTGTACCCGGCCAGGTTCTCCAAGCGTGCCCTCTCCCTCTCCCAGTGACACTGACTTCGACAAAGGTAAATTTAGTAGACGTAGGCACTAGGCAGCCTTGTCTTAAAGACAATAAAACATTAGTTTTCTTTGTGTATATTATGTGCTGCTGGCACTGGCCTGGCTAATCATATTGTTTTTGTATGCCCTGCCTAGATGGTGGTTCCACTTCCGCGTCCACAGCGGCAGCTTCACCATCACGTAGCCGGCCCCGTAGGCACCGCACCCCGCGGCCTGATTCTCCAAGCATACCCTCTCCCAGTGACACTGACTTCGACAAAGGTACATGAATTATATTAGGCCTGTATGTTGCTTTGTAGGTAGCCGCCCGCAGCCCTGTCTTAAAGACAGACAATAAAACATTAGTTTTCTCTTGTGTATATTTTACGTAATGCTGTGTAGTTAATCAAAGTTTTGTTTTTGCCCCTAGATGGTGGTTCAACCACCGCGTCCACAGCGGCAGCTTCACCATCACGTAGCCGGCCCCGTAGGCACCGCACCCCGCGGCCTGATTCTCCAAGCATAGCCTCTCCCAGTGACACTGACTTCGACAAAGGTACATTTATTATAGGCCTATATATTTATTTTGCTGTGTAGGTAGCCGCCCGCAGCCCTGTCTTAAAGAAAATAAAACATTAGTTTTCTTTGTCTATTTTATGTGCTGCTGCCTGGGTAGTTAATCAAAGTTTTGTTTTTGCCCTGGTGGTTCAACCACCGCGTCCACAGCGGCAGCTTCACCATCACGTAACCGGCCCCGTAGGCACCGCACTCCGCGGCCTGATCCTCCAAGCATACCCTCTCCCAGTGACACTGACTTCGACAAAGGTGAATTTAGTAGACTATATTTTGTTGTGTACTGCAGCCCTGTCTTAAAGACAATAAAAAACATAATTTTTTTTATTATCTAACATATAATTTTGCGAATGTCTGAGTGTCTGTCTGTCTCAGCGTTTCTCCTCGGTGGCTGGAGCAATTGATCTGAAATCGCATCACCATCAGCATATGAACACACCTGACATAACTGTGAAGCCCCTTTGTCACTTTCACAAATCGTATGCTGTATAATAGCATTTTTATGGTGTATCTATATCTATTTAGCCTACAGTACCTTTTGTGACCACACATGTTAAGGGAGGGGCGCTGTTGTTCAGGCCATGCACAATCACACACAAACCCACACACACACACACACACACACACACACACACACGGGGGGGGGGGGGGTTCTGGCCCTGTTACAGATGATGTCCAAAAATCATGCAGATCGGTACACAGTATCTCTGTAGCCGTTAAATGGAACGGGTATTTCTTACATTGATGCTCCTACATATTAGCATGCAAGCACCAGTTAAAGTTACTTTCCATCCCTCATATACTGTGTGCACAGTGCACATCCCATAACCCACACACTGCACATCATTTCGGAGCTCATATCTTTGAACGGGTAAGGGCTAGTTTGTGTCTATTTATATTACGTGCTGCTGGCCCAGGGTAGTTAATTAATTTGAGTTCTTTTCTTTATGCCCTAGATACCTGCACCGCGTCCACCGCGGCAGCTTCACCATCACGTAGCCGGCCCCGTAGCCCCTGTACCCGGCCAGATTCAACAAGCATGCCCTCTCCCAGTGACAGCGACACTGACACCTCAACAGATGAACAGCAGCCAACACCAGTTTCACAGCCATCCGCCACATCCAGCCATCACCCCGATGTGTGGAGCAGAGAAATGTGGAGGGAGAAAAAAGAGAATTTTCCCTGGATAGAGTGTATAAATGGCAAAATTGGCTGTAAAATCTGTGCAGAAGTAGGCAAATTATATTTGAATAAAATGCAAGGAGAACGACTGTCGGAAGAATGGCAACGCTTTAAAGTAACAGCAAGTGGATCAAATCGCGGTAATAAACTGACCTCACTAAGAAAGAAAATATATAGACACAAGAAGTCCACCGCACACAAACGTGCACAAGAGATTATGGACATGGCAAAGAAAGCGACTCTAGAGAAGATGTGCGACAAAATGAAGTGTGACAAAATGAACGAGTCTCATCTACATGCTACAGTTGCTGTTTTCAGGTCAGCCTACCTTCTTGCTAAGAAAGACAGACCATACTCTGACCATTTTGATAACCTTGAACTGCAACAGCTAAATGGTGTGGATATTGGACGTGGTCTTCATTCGAGGTACATTGCTGCTCAAATTATTGACCATGTTGCTGCAGAAATGCGTAAAAAGGTATGCAGAACTATCAAAGAGATAGGGGGGAATATATCTATAATTATAGATGAGTCCACTACTCTTAGTGCGAAAACAACATTAATTATTCATTTAAAATGTGAGATTGACAAGAAGAGTGACCCGTGTTATGTATTTTTAGACCTGATCGAGTTGGCAGACCGAAAAGCAGAAACCATAGAAAACAGTATGTTGGCATGTTTAAATGGTCATGGTTTTGATGATAACTACCTTAAAACACATTTGATTGCGTTCACAAGTGATGGCGCAAGTGTGATGTTGGGTAGAAAGTCAGGCGTTGCCAAAAGGTTATCAGAGCGCTACCCAAATATTATTATTTGGCACTGTCTTAACCATAGGCTTGAATTGGCTGTATCAGATGCAGTGAAAGATGTTGGTGGGGTTAATCACTTTCAGACATTTATGGATTCATTGTACACCTTATACAGCCGTTCGCCACAGAATCAAAGGGAGCTACTCAAGTGCGCGCAGCAGCTTCACCAAGAGGTATCCAAGATAGGGCGTGTTCTTGATGTGCGCTGGGTGGCTAGTTCATTTCGTACGGTTGCTGCTGTGTGGAACAATTTTGAGGCGCTCTGTTCACACTTTTCAAATGCCATGAAAGATGAGTCGCGCACTCCACTAGACAGAAGACACTATGCAGGCATGCTCAATAAATTGTCATCGAAACAGTTCATACTTGACCTTGGCCTCATGTTTGATGTTCTTAATGAACTGTCTCTTCTTTCTGCGTGCCTACAGAGACGTACAGCCTCTATAGTTTATGCAGACAAGTTAATAAAACGCAGCATTTCCTTTATTAGAGCACTGAAAGAGAAACCTGGCACAAAAACACTTGAGGCTGAAATAGCTGCAAGAGAGGGTACACTTGGTTCTGTGCCTCTGATAGACAATCGCAAAACTGTTGTCATTAATCGACAGCAGTTTTTAACTAGCCTGATTGATAATATGTCAAATCGTTTGTTTGCCACAGCTTCACTCAGAGGCGCCAGTTCTGTTCAAAACACACAGTGTCGGTCTGACTACAATGCGTTATTAGAACATCTAAGTGTTAAGGGGATTGCACACGGTACGCGGTCACCGCCTGCTAGTAATTCATTTTCAATGAGAGGCGGGCGGCTATTTCGTCCGCACAGCGAAGTTTAGAGGCGGCGACGCAAGCGGGCGCAGTCCCGTGAATATCCCCGCGAGCGTGCTCGTTTGTGCATGCGTACGCGGGCGGTGAGAGATGGATTGTGTTCATCTTTGTGAAATACCGCGCAGCGTTTACTCAAAGAGCGAGTGTGTTTGTGGATCACCGCGGCGCGGTCCTCGCAGATCCAAGCGGGAGCCCCGGCGGCAACCGCTGTCCGTCTGTAGAGCGCCTTATGGATTCAGACAATTGGCCAGATCCAATTCCTCCTGCATATGGGGAAAGAAGTATTAGATTTCTTTGCGAGAAGTTCAGCATTGAAAGTGTAGCTACGGTGAATGCTTTTAGGGACTACTTAGAATGTGGAAAAGTTCCACGCGCACTTGTGCCACTAGTTAACTGTGTAGCCCTGTTATTATTTTGGGTTAATAAGAAGAGACATTATTTGAAATGCTGTTTGAAATGCCAAAAAGAGATACTGTAACAGTTTTGAGTGATTTTGATATAATGTGACATTGTTTATTGTTCAAAAGAAATGGGTATACTTACTTTTATACATACCTTTATTACCTACTTTGAAACTACCTCGGAAAGTGTTATATTTACCTGTGGGTTTATTCTATATTTACTGGGTTTATTTCTGTGAAGTTCTGTATTTTGTCCATCTGCACTTACCGTAGCAGAGTGGCTGAGCCAATCAGGAGTGTCCTAGCACGTCATGTGATGGGAAGTAAACAAGCGCGCGTTGTCTTCAGAGAGGAGATGCCGGTGATAAGAGATCAGAGACGTTGTGAATGAACGATAAAAGTGATATAAAGGAAACGTAACAAACGGTTTAATTTGGAGAGTTTTACAGTCCCGTGTGACAACTCATTACAAGGAGGACTGAAAGCTGTACTGTGGTGTGCCAGTGCCTTCGACAGGATCGTGACTGTGTCATTCTGCAGTGAGTGTTTGAGCAGCTAGCTGGCTAAAGTTAGCTGCGTGCGTCTGTACTGGCCCGCAGTATTTTGAGTAGACGGCTAGTTGGCCAAAGCTAGCCGGTATAGTAGTATTGCTAAGCCAGCAACGTGAGCTGTTGTTGAGAGAGACTTTGGAGCTAGGGGTGGACCCCTTTGACTCGTCAACGGAGCGGCATCGTCGGTCTTTTGAAGATCATCGTCTGTCTTTTGAAGATATCTCTGAGTTTGGAAGTATAAATAAAGAAAGTCTCCTGAACAGTGAGTAAACATTCCCTTGTGAGGACGCCATCTACAGACAGTAAACAGGCCTGCAACGTGGGTGGGGTTTTTGTTTTCTTTTATTTAGATGCCGGCTTAGGTTGATACTAATACAGTGCACTGTGGTAATATAGATTAATTGGTTGAAGTGTTTGAAACTATTGAATTTGAGGTATTTGGCCAATTATATTGGAAAGTGTTTACAGTTTAGGTTATTGTGAGTAACTAATTGAGGTTGGTTCATTTAAGTTTGTGAACAGTGAAACAGTGAAACTGTTTGGTTTTGCACTACGAAGTGTGATTGTATTTGTTTATTTTGCACCTAATTGTGAATTTGGATAAATGCCAATTTGTATTTTGCTTTCTAATTCCCTTTTCCCTAACTACATTTTCCTAACTAAAGATCCTTACATTTATGTCCTGGTGTCTGATTCGATTTACTCAAGGTACATTTATGTTTTTTCCCTTAAAGAGCTTATTGGAGATTACTTGTTTTGAACACTCAAACATAGCATTATATAACTTGGGAACCCTTCTCCATAGATACGTGGGGATTAGATGGGCTACATATGGAGGCACTGCTGAGATGCTATTGTTTTGAGATAATTGCATGCATTGTAATTCCCTATTAAAAAAAAAAAAAGTTAAAGGGGAAGTAAAAAAAAAAAAAAAAAAAATCAATTTAATTTAAACTACCAGTCCATGTGGTTTAAAAGAGCAGACACCCAAGTAAGTAGTGCTACCTGCCTGCAAATTTATTTTAAAATAGCAGTCAAAACCCCAACACAATGTTTGCCAAAAAGTTAAAGAACTGGTGTCGGGGAGAGGGGCTGGATGAGGCCTACGCACTCCTGACTGTTGTCCCAGAAGAGACAGAAATAAGTCACATTGAAGAAGTCCTACAGAGCATAAAGTGCCTTGGAGCTGTCCGCGTGAGGGGCAGGATGCTAAATGATGAAGGAGATGCGCTCATGGTGCTCTGTGAGTGCAAAGAAAAGGTGACAGAAGCACAGTCTATTCCACCTGAAGTGTGTTTTACGGAAGGCTCTGAGTCTAAAGCCTGGCCAATCTATACAGTGAAAGAGAGCCCAACAGCCACTGGAGACGATTTTAACAGTAAATTGAGTGCTCTGCTTACAGCAGAGGGAAAGTCTATGGAAGACGTGCAGGCTTTGTACACAGGGCAAGAGGCAGTCCCAACCCCAGGCTCAGTAGAGTCAATAATCCGTGCTGTTGGTGACCTGCTAGAGAAAACAGGAAAGCCACCTCCTGAGAGTGGAGGATATCGGCGCCTGCGTGTGTTCTCAGGTACTGTACCTACTCCAGCCGGGGAAGAGCAGTTCGACCATTGGATGGAGCAGGCCTACTTGATGGTGGAGGAGAGTGATTGCCCACCAAAAGAGAAACGCAGGAGGATAATGGAAAGCCTGAAGGGGCAGGCACTTGAAGTTGTCAAAGCTGTGCGAATATCTGAACCAGATGTCACCCCAGAGAAATGCTTGGAAGCACTAGAGAGTGCATTTGGACTGGCTGAATCAGGTGATGATTTATATTTCTCCTTCCGTCTACTGTGCCAGCAGCCAGGAGAGAAACTGTCAGAGTTTTTAAGAAGATTAGAGCGTTGTCTGTCCAAAGTCGTACAGCAAGGTGGTCTTCCAGCCAGCGGCATGGATAGAGCCCGCATTGAGCAACTACTTAAAGGGGCAGTAGGTGCAGACTTGATGTTAATTCAGTTACGACTGAGGGAAAAGAAGGACAACCCTCCAACATTCCTCCAACTGCTGCGTGATATCCGCACAGAAGAGGAGTATGAAGCCTCTAAAGCTAAGCTAAACCAGTCTGTGCGCACAGTCTATGCCAAACCACAGGCTGAAAACCAATCAGAAATACAAACCCTGAGAGCGGAGTTAAAAGAAATTAAGTCCATGTTCGCTACACTGGCGACGGAATCTCACCCAGTCAAAGAAGAAACGGCTGAGACACCCCCTGCCCCAGCACAAGACACAGAGACTAGTCAAGACCCTGAAGTAATTGCTCTCAGGAAGCAAGTGAGGCAATTAACCCAGAAAATGAACTCCAAAATGTTCCATGCAGCTGCGGCCTCACCAGCAGTGATGACCGTGGGCAGCACCAGTCCTGCACCCTGTAACCATCCTGCATCCAGTAACTGTCCTGCACCCAACACCCCAACAAGAGGAGCCACTAACTCAGCTGACTTCATCTGTTACCGGTGTGGGGAGAATGGACATATTGCAGGAAGGTGCAGGAATGCTGAGAACCCCAGCAAAGTGATCCAGAAGCTTATTGGAGCACTCAAAAAGGCTAACACTACTGACTCACAGCCCGCCAGTGCTGAGCCTACAGCTAATGTGGACTGTAAGAAGAGTGCATTGGAGTTTCACAAGACAACCGACCTACCAGAAGGCTTGATAGGGCCTCCAGCCTTGGAGCCACTGAAAGTAAATGGCCACCTATGTGACGCACTGTTGGACAGTGGCTCACGTGTCAGCATCATCTTCGAGTCCTGGTATAAGCAGCACCTGTCCGATGTGCCGATCCACCCAGTGAGCAGATTGGATATATGGGGCCTAAGTGACTCTAGCTACCCGTACCTCGGCTATGCAGTAGTCGACATTGAGTTTCCGAAGAAAGTGACAGGAGCCCCGACCACTGTTTCAGTCCTGGCCTTGATTTGTCCTGACCCTGCGGGTCCCGACAAGACACCTGTAATTCTGGGTACTAATGCTAAAGCCAGTCTTCCCAAACGCCTTGCACAGCTGTGTGAAGACATGCCTGGGACATGTATGGCTCGAACAATGGCCGTTCAAAGCACCTGCACAGAGCCCTCAAGATTTCCCCAAAGCAATGAGGAAGTAGGATCTGTAAAGTGGCAGGGCCCTGGTCCATTGGTGATACCTGCTGGACGCAGCAGTCATGCCATTTGCAAAGTCGAGGCCAATGACCCACTACCGGATGAGATCCTGATGGTCGAAGCCTCCTCCTCAAGCCCCCTTCCTGCAGGAGTACTATTGCAGCCCATAGTCATTCCAAGCCATGCAGTTGATCTTAACAGTTTCACAGTCATCCTCCAGAACGAATCCCTCAAAGACACAACCATACCTGTGGGGTCCGTTGTTGGCTGCCTGTATCCCACTGATGTAGTCACCACAATGTCAAAGCAACAGCCAGTCTCTGAAGATTTTGACATCAGTCTGCTCAACTTTGGAGACTCCCCTGCTCCTGAAGAGTGGAAAGCAAGACTGAGACAGGAACTGTCCAAGAGAGCAGAAGTATTCTCTCTAGATGAACTAGATGTGGGGCTAGCAAAAGATGTGGAGCATACTATTCGCCTGGAAGACACGCGACCTTTCCGTGAGCGCTCTAGACGCCTTGCTCCTGCAGATATCGATGATGTGAGGAGTCATATACAGAAGCTATTGGCTGCAGGCATCATCAAGGAATCCAGAAGTCCATACGCTTCCCCAATAGTGGTGGTCAGGAAGAAAAGTGGAGCAGTGCGGATGTGCATCGACTACCGCACACTAAATAGTCGAACAATCCCTGATCAGTACACCACTCCCCGGATTGACGAGGCTCTGGACTGCTTAACCGGAAGCAAGTGGTTCTCTGTCTTAGACTTAAGGAGCGGCTACTATCAAATTGCCATGAAGGAGGAGGACAAAGAAAAAACGGCCTTCATATGTCCTCTGGGCTTTTATGAGTCGAGAGAATGCCTCAAGGGATTACCGGAGCACCTGCGACTTTCCAAAGATTAATGGAAAAGGCAGTCGGAGATATGAACCTCCTCCAAGTTCTCGTTTATCTGGATGACCTGATTATCTTTGGAAAGACATTGGAAGAACATGAGTCCAGACTCCTGAAAGTCCTAGACCGGCTCAGAGAAGTTGGTCTCAAGATTTCTCTCGACAAATGTGTCTTCTGTCAGACCAGGGTCAAATATGTGGGTCATATCGTGTCAGCAGATGGTGTCGCTACAGATCCCAGCAAGGTCGAAGCTGTTACCAGCTGGCCCAGGCCCACAAACCTAAAGACTCTAAGATCGTATTTGGGCTTCTGTGGATATTATCGCAGATTTATCTACAACTACTCAGCCATTGTCCGTCCCCTAACGGAGCTGACTAAGGGGTACGCTCCCACACAGAAGGGAAGGAAACCAAAGAAAGGGAAAAGTGAAGTCTACCTGGATGAGAAGGAACCGTTCGGAGAAAGATGGGATCAAGCGTGCACAGATGCATTCGAACACATCAAGCACTGTCTCACTAATGCTCCAGTGCTGGCTTTCGCTGACCCCAGCAAACCCTACGTGGTGCACGTGGATGTTAGTCTTGCAGGGCTTGGCGCAGTTCTATATCAAGCCCACCCAGAAGGTCTAAGGCCAGTGGCCTTCGCCAGCCGAAAACTGTGCTCTTCGGAAAGAAACTACCCCATACATCAGTTAGAGTTTTTGTCTCTCAAGTGGGCCATTGTGGAGAAGTTCCACGACTATCTCTATGGAGCCAATTTCACAGTCCGCACTGACAACAATCCGCTGACGTACGTCCTTAGAACTGCCAAGCTCAATGCCCATGGACATCGGTGGCTGTCGGATTTGTCAGTCTACAACTTCGATATCCTCTACCGACCTGGAAGAAACAACATTGATGCGGATCTGTTGTCGAGGATGGAGCCAAGAGAAGAGGATACAGACTGGAAAAGTATATCCCAGTCTGGTGTCAAGACTATATGTCAGCAGGTTGGTGTTCTGGGATCCCCTCAAGCCTCTCCCAGATACGTAGAACAACTTGGAGCATCCCCTGAGTGTGTGCCAGATGTGTATGCCTTCCCTACGCGGGTGCAGCTGAACACACTAGGCCAGTTGTCCAGACAAGAATTGATCCTGGCTCAAGGAAAAGACCCAGTAATAGGACCGACCATCCATGCAGTGAAGCAAGGGAAGTGGCCAGATGATGTAGAGTCTGATCCTGAGATCTCGGCCATGAAGAGACAAATGGCAAAGTTGGTCATGGAGGACGGACTACTACACCGTGTGAGCCAAAGCCAGTCTGGAGAGCAGAATCGTCAGCTCGTGCTGCCAGCTGAGTTCAGACCAGTTGTGTTAAAGTCCCTTCATGACGACCTCGGTCAATTGGGAGCGGAAAGGACTGTTGACATGATAAGAAGCCGGTTCTACTGGCCGAAGATGGCTGCCAGTGTCGAGCAGTATGTCAGAAACTGCGGAGAGTGCATTCTGAGGAAAGCCCCTGCACACAAAGCTGCTCCCCTACATCAGATAGTCAGCAATGGGCCCGTGGACCTCGTGTGTATAGACTTCCTTTCAATGGAGCCAGATTCAAGAGGAATCAGCAATGTTCTGGTCATAACTGATCATTTCACGAGGTACGCCCAAGCCTTCCCTACCAAGAACCAAAAGGCCCTCACAGTCGCCAAAATCCTTGTTGACAAGTACTTTGTTCACTATGGCCTTCCTACCAGAATCCATTCTGACCAAGGGCGGGATTTTGAGTCACGATTGATCAAAGAACTCCTGAAGATAATGGGCATAAGAAAGTCCCGAACCACCCCTATCACCCCCAGGGTGATCCGCAGCCGGAACGGTTCAATCGGACTTTGTTGTCCATGTTGGGCACATTGGACCAGGAGAAGAAAAGACAGTGGAGTCAACATGTTGTGCATCTGGTGCATGCGTACAACAGCACCACAAGTGACGCTACGGGATACTCCCCTTACTTCCTAATGTTCGGGAGGGAAGCCCGACTCCCCGTTGATGTGTGCTTCGGCACCCAGCCTGAAGATAAAGTAGAACATCAACACTCATCCTATGTCACTAAGCTGAAGCAAGATTTGCAGAAGGCTTATCAGCTAGCCGAAGAAGCCTCAACCAAGCTACACCTCTGCAACAAAAAAGCCTATGACAAGAGAGTGAGGTGTCGAAACCTAGAGCCTGGTGACCGGGTGTTGCTCAAGAACCTAACCTTTACTGGGAAACACAAGCTCCAGAATCGCTGGTGTGACATTCCCTATGTGGTCACAGAGAAAATGCCAAACCTACCCGTTTACAAGTTGAAGCCTGAGAACGGGATGGGCAAGTTGAAAACCCTGCACCGAGATCATCTATTGCCTGTCGGAGAACTGGTGCGAATGCCAGTGGTGGACAAAGATGAAGATTTGCCATCCAAGCCCAGAACTCGAGCACAAGTTCGGGGTAAGCGCAAAACCTCTGATCACTCAGTGCAACAAGAATCATCCTCAGAATCAGAGTCTGATCTGGAGTATCCCCAGCGTAGGTCCTACCGTAGTTACCTGGAAGAGATCTTGTCCCGAAAGGAAAAGCCCCCTCACGGCCAGAGTGAAGTCCAGATGGAGACAAGTGACAGTCCTTCGGAGTCAGCAAGTGACAGTTCTTCAGAGCCAGAACCCCCTCCGAAGAGAGAAGAAACGCCTCATATCCCTGACACCGAATCAGACCCTGAACCAGTTTCAAGTGATCAGGATTATAGGAAGCAGTCTAGTAGCACTAATATAGGATGCCCTCCTACACACACTAGGCCCAAAAGATCGCGTAAACCAGTTATGAGACTTACCTATGATAAGCCTGGTAAGGCCAGTGAGGAACCCCTTACTATTGTCCATAGAGGGGTTGTTATTAAGATTGGGAAGAATAAAAGTACGCTTGCTTGCATGCCAACCTTTGTGTTTGAGTTAAGTCCCGTTGATTGAGTCTGATGAGGACATCAGACATTTAAAAGGGGGAGGGTGTAGCCCTGTTATTATTTTGGGTTAATAAGAAGAGACATTATTTGAAATGCTGTTTGAAATGCCAAAAAGAGATACTGTAACAGTTTTGAGTGATTTTGATATAATGTGACATTGTTTATTGTTCAAAAGAAATGGGTATACTTACTTTTATTACATACCTTTATTACCTACTTTGAAACTACCTCGGAAAGTGTTATATTTACCTGTGGGTTTATTCTATATTTACTGGGTTTATTTCTGTGAAGTTCTGTATTTTGTCCATCTGCACTTACCGTAGCAGAGTGGCTGAGCCAATCAGGAGTGTCCTAGCACGTCATGTGATGGGAAGTAAACAAGCGCGCGTTGTCTTCAGAGAGGAGATGCCGGTGATAAGAGATCAGAGACGTTGTGAATGAACGATAAAAGTGATATAAAGGAAACGTAACAAACGGTTTAATTTGGAGAGTTGTACAGTCCCGTGTGACAACTCATTACAAGGAGGACTGAAAGCTGTACTGTGGTGTGCCAGTGCCTTCGACAGGATCGTGACTGTGTCATTCTGCAGTGAGTGTTTGAGCAGCTAGCTGGCTAAAGTTAGCTGCGTGCGTCTGTACTGGCCCGCAGTATTTTGAGTAGACGGCTAGTTGGCCAAAGCTAGCCGGTATAGTAGTGTTGCTACTTGCTAAGCCAGCAACGTGAGCTGTGGTTGAGAGAGACTTTGGAGCTAGGGGTGGACCCCTTTGACTCGTCAACGGAGCGGCATCGTCGGTCTTTTGAAGATCATCGTCTGTCTTTTGAAGACATCTCTGAGTTTGGAAGTATAAATAAAGAAAGTCTCCTGAACAGTGAGTAAACATTCCCTTGTGAGGACGCCATCTACAGACAGTAAACAGGCCTGCAACGTGGGTGGGGTTTTTGTTTTCTTTTATTTAGATGCCGGCTTAGGTTGATACTAATACAGTGCACTGTGGTAATATTGAATAATTGGTTGAAGTGTTTGAAACTATTGAATTTGAGGTATTTGGCCAATTATATTGGAAAGTGTTTACAGTTTAGGTTATTGTGAGTAACTAATTGAGGTTGGTTCATTTAAGTTTGTGAACAGTGAAACAGTGAAACTGTTTGGTTTTGCACTACGAAGTGTGATTGTATTTGTTTATTTTGCACCTAATTGTGAATTTGGATAAATGCCAATTTGTATTTTACTTTCTAATTCCCTTTTCCCTAACTACATTTTCCTAACTAAAGATCCTTACATTTATGTCCTGGTGTCTGACTCGATTTACTCAAGGTACATTTATGGTTTTTCCCTTAAAGAGCTTATTGGAGATTACTTGTTTTGAACACTCAAACATAGCATTATATAACTTGGGAACCCTTCTCCATAGATACGTGGGGATTAGATGGGCTACAACTGTAATATGCTCATCCCATGCAGCTCGGCTGAATGCGAGCGCGGCTTCAGTTTGATGAACCTAATAATAACATCACTCCGTTCGCGACTGCATACAGAACGTGTGTCGGCTCTAATGTTCATCAGACAGCATGGACCTCCGCTCCGTCTGTGGAAACCAGATCCCTATGTAAAGACTTGGTTGCGAGCGCATCGCGCAGCTGAAAGCTCTCAAACTAGAGTGGCACAGCCTGTCGAGTCGGAGAACCCAGACCCACTTTGGAAGTTGTTATAACTAAGTAACTAAACAGGGGAACGTACTCTTTTTCATTTGTTTTACTGTATGTATCCTTTATTTTATTTAAGAATTAACGTGCTAATGTCCCAAAACGTTTACCAGTTAGTTCACGGTCTGATAAAATGCATTTATGCATATTGATTGACTACATTGTTTAAATATAATTGTCCAAATGAAAAGCAAAGAAAATGTGTGACTCTTTAAGCTCATCTTACCATTTCACGGTCTGATATAATGCATTCATGCCTATTGATTGACTACATTGTTCAAATGTAATTGTCCAAATGAAAAGCAAAGAAAATGTGTGACTCTTTATTAAGCTTGGTGAGCTATGCTGTGTTAAAAATATTCAATAAATATTTGATTGCAACCTTGTATTTTACTTATGGAGTATGGATACAGTTAGACACACAACCCCACCGAAAACGTCGCACGCAGGCACATGCATTGGCGCGCGTGCATGTGCACGCGCATTGGCGCGCGTGCATGTGCATGCGACGAGCGTGCCCCCACTTAGAAATGTAGCACTACAACACTGCCTAAGATCAACCCTAACAGCTTATTATAAGAGCACAACTTCCCCAGACAGAGAGCAACAATACTGTGTTATAATGTTGTCCTACAACAGCTACTATAGGTGTAACTCTGACAGACTAAAACAAGAATTTAATTTGTTTACACATCAAAGGAATATACATTTGTTGTTGTATTCTACAAGAAATTCTGAATGATGCCAGACTTGATAATCTTGCTGGTGTGTGAAAGACAATGCATTGTTTCCTTTTTTTCATAAATCAATTTACTACGCAACAGAGAATTCACCATGTCACTGTCATTGTCATGACAACGATTCGAAAGAAGGAAATCCACAAACACCTACTCCCACGCATGCACACACACACACACACACACACACACACACACACACACACACACACACACACACACACACACACACACACACACACACACACAGCCTGACACCCAACCATCTGTTTTACAAACCATAGTGTTGTACTGCACATGCACAGGCTTATGCAACTATCTCATATTGACACTACTTGCTTTTTTCACTGACAGTGACACTGACAATAATGACAGTGAACATCAGTTTGTGGTCAGTAACACCCTCCTCCCGTTGACCCTTTTCTTCAGCACAGGAAACTGTGTGCTCAAAACACAACTCACCACTTCCTGTGTCATGTTGTCTTGCTGGCTTTCTTGCGTGTGTGCGTGCTAGTAGTACTTGTATTGCGTTCATGTTGCGTTCCCCTTGTGTGTTTCAATTATTATATACCAATTCAACAAATAATAAATACATTATTAAAACTATTGCATTATTGTAGTATTACATTTATGTGTAAGGTGGGCCAGCAGGAGTTGCAAAAGTCAATTTCATCACTGCAATTTGCGGATGCAAAGCATTGAAAACAATAATAAGGACTGCTAAGCAAGAACAACAGAATTAGATTAAAACAAAAGAGATGCCAATACCCAATATGTGGCTTAATGCTCTGGTGGATAAAATATCAGACAACAAACTCCCTGTGCACTGTATAAAGATGCATAGGCCTATAGTGCACAGCCAGGCCTATGATCACCCCCAGCAGCTTACTGTAAGCACTTCCCCAGACACAGAGCAACAACAATGAGAGACCTTCTCACTGTTTTACTATTGTCCTGCAATGGAAAGTAAAATTTGATGTTTACACGCCAAAGGAATGTTACTGACATGGCCAAGATGTACACTTGTTAAATGGTATGCTACAAGGAATGAGATATTCTTTTTCTGCTGCGTGATAGGCAAAGCATTTTTTTTAATAAACCAATTTCCTACTTTGAAACAGAGAATTCACCATGTCACTGTCATTGACATGACAACGACTCAAAAGAAGGAAATCCACATCAAACACCTACTCTCGTGTGTGTGTGTGTGTGTGTGTGTGTGTGTGTGCATGCATGCATTCACGCACGCTTGCACGCATGCACACGCACGCACACTGAACAGAGTTCAGTATCAGAGCTCAGAGCTGGATCCCTGAACAGGCATACCAGACCGGGGTCCTCTAGGAGATTGGGCCCACGTACTGAGAGGCACTCAGGAGCAGACCGGAAACTAAACTCCAGCCAGGAAATTCAAATTAGAGTGGCCCTCATATGTGGTATTATAGAACAATAATAAAGTAGTAAAAGCATGTCAACCCACTGAACAGTCAGTCTATCAAATAAATACTAACCGAAAGGGCCCCAGCTTGATATACTAGCTATGCAGCCTGATACCCACCATCTGTTTTACAAACCATACAGTATTATTCTGCACAGGTTTATGAAACTATGACAGTACTTTTTTTTTGTTCACTCTGTGAAAGGAAACTGATGATGAAAAAAAAAAAAAGACTAAGTTACAGAAGCGGACAATTTATGTGGTTTGCAAGTGATATGCAGCAAGTGTGAAGTCAATTGCATGAAAAGTTCTGGAGATATGTGAAATACAGCCAGAGAGACAGACAGTAGGCTAACATAAAATTTAGATGCCTGAAACATGATGCTTCTGATGGTATCAACCTAATTTACATACCCCCCTTTGTACTGTTACGTGTATAAAGGGCCCCAGTGTAGATGAACAGTTCATATCATATTAATAATACATTTATACATTATATAATTCATTATTAGTATTAAATTAACTTTACAGGATTAGAAGGTTCATATTATATTTGAACCTGCAGGTTGGCCAATGATCCGTGGGTCGAAGGCTCCTCCTGTCCACATGTCGGCGTGTCCTTGGGCAAGACACTGAACCCCACATTGCCTCCAATTAGTCGGTCGGTGCAAGCTTGCCACCATTGGTGTGTGAATGTGGGAAGTGGCGTCGAATGTTCACCGCTTCACTTTCCAATGTATGAATGAATAGACCATTGTAAAGCGCTTTGAGTTCACAACTTGCATATAAAGTGTTTTAAAAATGCAATCCATTATTATTATTATATATATATTTTTATTATGATCATTTAATATAGCCTTCTGAATGTGTTAATTGATTGTTAGATTGCTCCAGCGTTGTTATGTAATTACTTGCCTGTCAGTGTGGTGCTCTCTCTCTCTCTCTCTCACACACACACACACACACACACACACACACACACACACACACACACAAACACAAACACAAACACACACGCACACACGCACGCATGTGTGTAACTCTGGGTATGCATGCACATTAATACTGATTGCCTAGGCTTCTGCATTTCTCTTGTACAGTATATAAGATTGAAGAAGATTGAAGACTTAATTAGAAGTTTGCATAGGAAAAGGTACAGTTTCATGACACTACAGTTCACTGGTACAAGGTCAACTAAAAGGAGATCCTAGTAAGCTTTTAACTCTTTTGTAACGCAATAAAGTACCTTGAGGTGCACTACAGTCCACTGCCAATGAAACATTCAATTCCAGAAGAGATGAGGACGGATGTGGATCTTCAAGGACTGGGCACTAGCAGTAGCATGCTTCATCATTAATTAAAAATGAAAATTAAATCAAATACTTGGGTTAATGCTGTGGTGGACTTTGTAGTTGCCAGACTTCCCACATAACATGAATACATTTACAACAAACTCCCTGCGTGAGTGATGTAGTACTTTTGTGTACTTTTTGTGACAAAATCATGAAGGGTAATTTGACCTTTGGGATACTGTGTGTCCAATAGCTAGTTATTGCACTTTGTAGGGCAATATAGCAATGTCAAACATTAAGACATTTATTTTAAACAAATTTAGATCCTTGGAATTCAAGGCAAGATGCTTCTGTTGGTTTCAACCTAATTTACTTGTGACATATTTGTTTTCCTTTCTATTTATTTATTTATTTATTTATTTATTTATTTATTTATTTACGATGACTGGAAAGGACCCCATGTGTAGATGAACAGGACAGGATGAGGAGGTTCATATCATATTACTAACTACTGTATGTTCATATTATATTAATGCACAGGTCATCTCATATTTCCTCACTATGGGAGGAAACTGATGACAAAAAAGATACAAAATAGAGAAGTATCACCAAGTTACAGAAGCTATTCATCATACTTCATCAACTTCATTTTGACATGTATCGTCCAGTATCATACAGTATGTGGCACGAAACAAAAATAGTGTTATAATAGCACTAAAATTGGTTCTTTGGCTTGTAATCATTATGGCAACCTCATTTGGTGCTACACTGTTAGGTCTAATAGCACCATTGGCAAATGGTGTTTCTGTTTTGGGAGTCTGTACACACCAGTATGGCCTAATGTAGCCTATTATTAATACTAGAAGCTCGGCCGCCCGAGTCGGCGCCCTGGCCAACTCGGGAACAATGTAAATAGGGGATGAATGCCCCGCCCTTTAATGCAAACCCCATTATACCTGTTGTCATAGGATCTGTTTTGACCATCTGTTTGCGTGTGTCCATTTATGCCCATGGCTTGTGAGATGCGTCGGTTATCTCCATATATAGAGATTCAACACGTGCAAAGTACAGGAGTGATGTCAGAATGAGTCAGCAGAAGTGATGTCAGAATGCCCATATGCCCATATATGGAGATCTCTGTATCTGTGTCCCCTTTATGCCCATATACGGAGATTGTGTCCATTTTATGTCACAATGAGTCAGCGCTTGCGCCGATACATGGGTGGGTGACGTGACGTAACGTTTTCGCTGTCCTCGGTGTCAAACATGTATAAATAAAAAATATATTTGTCAAAAACCTTCTGAATATTGTGCAGGACATTAAGCTTTATGTGAACTTACTCAAGATTAAAACATTTCATTCCTCATTTCTTCAGAATTTTCAACCAAACATGGCAAAACTCATATGGTGTGACTGTCCTGACCTTGTTTCTCAAAGTGGGAACTTGAATAAAACTAAGAAAAAGAATTGCTAAAAATCATTTGAAAATGAATTTAGGCTAAAAAAATGTCTATTTGTGAGCCTATATCTTTTCAAAGTCAAAGCATAATGTTTTCAGTCATTTCTGATCAAAAACATTTTGTCCCCCAAACCAAAATCATTTGGTGTGACACTAGTTTGGACAAATTAAACAGGCAATTATTTGGACACCTATTGGCTAGAGAGGTCCTTCTTCTGTAAGGCTATTCAGCACTCCCAGCACAACTGCAAGACAGGTGTCTGAGGTGAGTTATGATTTTAACATTTTCATGAAATGCCATCTTGTTGAAACTTTGACAAACTCACCACTTTGGATGTCTGTTGGTGTGACACCTTTTCATTAAAAAAAGCTTAAGTTATTTGAAGTTTTGGTCATATTTCCATGTAGATCTAGGTTGCTTTGTTATAGCTAGCATGCTGTTAGCATGCTAATGTGTACATAGTAGCCTCAAGTTAAACCTAAATGCAGAAAACGTAATATGGTGTGACACTTAATCATAATGGTGTGACATGTCTGCTTGTCACGCCATATGACTTGATTGTCACACCATATGATTTATACTGTATTTAACTACAGATATAACAATAAATAACAAAGTTCCATGTTTCTTTTGTACATTTAAACATTTGTTTTAAACATTTTTACATAAAATGTAATTTAGCTTCATTCAGTGATACTTCAAATTCATCAGACAGAGCAGAAACCCCTTCACAGAAACCTTAACATATTGTTTCAATCTAAACAATATTTTCTCTTTGTCTTAAACTATACATTCCATTTTCTTTTGTCAGCTGGAAAATGACAAGTGCTGAGAGAACGAGAAAGTACAGGGAGAAACTAAACAATGACCCAGCAAGGAGAGAGGAGCCAAAGGGGCGAGACTGCATTTTCTACGAAGAGCAGGAGGTTGTCTGTGGCATAGCAGAACCGCAACAAGGCAGCCGGTTTGCTACCCTCACCAAATACGACTGACTGATTGTACTGATGTACAATACAGTCTAAATGTATAATCTAATCTGATCTAATACTTTTGTACTTTCACTCACTGGACTGGACAGTGGACAGTGTTAAGGTAGGACCCGAGACAAAACTAGCGAAAATAGCTGATCTACAAGCTCTCAACACGTTGTGCTGCGAGAGCTTGTAGATCAGCTATTTTCGGAGTTGCGCAACCCAGCACTCTTTAGCTAATGTCATGATTCCTAATTACATTTGTTCAACACAAAATGCTGTGTTCAAGTTCAGGAGACTTCGGAAAAAAGCAATTTACCTGAATGCTGAGTTCTGTTTCCACTAATTGGTGTTAATAAAATGTTGCCTTGGCTCCAAGTGTGGCTATGCGCCTTATTGTCTCTTTAAGATCCTTCTGCCGTGGGCCGGCAGAAGACTTAGGTGTGCGTAGCATTCCTGTGCACATCCTCATCATCCATCTACTACTACAATTCTTTCTTATCCCATGTTAAAGCCCTACAATAATATCCTGTTCAGAAATATTAAGGCCATGTTATCCTGGGTAATTGTTTAATCAATCAGTAAAGTTCAGTACTCACTAATAGGTAGGTTAAAACACAGTTTGCTTTGACACATGAAGATATGATCATACGGTGTGACACTAAATCATTTGGTGTGACATTCCAAATAGTGAAAAATCATACCTTTATTAATGATTAAACCAAAAAAATGTTTATGGATTACATAGAGAATATTATCAGGAAGAGTCACAAATATTTGTGTAATTTTAGAGAAAGTTTTGACAGAATACATTTAAAATATGTTGTAAGATCATGAACATGGGCCTCACACAGAGTGTCGATTATGAAAAAAATATACAGATATAATTAATTTTCAAAAAACTATAGTGGATCACTGGTTAGTTATGATAAAGGACTTTGATAAAGTGAGTAACTTAAGAAAGATGTACTCCATTTTCATTTTATGAACAATTATTTTCATGTCACACCATATGACGATTTTAGGCACAAGTACAACAAACTGCTGAATAAAGTCTGATTCCAATAAAATATCTAAAAACAAAATGTATTTCCATAAGGTTGAGAGTGAGTAGAACAAAAGTAAATAACTTTTATGCCTGCAATTTAAAGTTTTTTTAAAAACACATTTTTTGGGGCGTCACGTCACTGACCCACATCCATTTATGCCCATATATGGAGATGTGCGGCCGAGCGTCTAGTCGGCGCCCTAGCCAACTCGGGAACAATGTAAATATGCCCATATATGGAGATCTCTGTAGGACCCGTTATGCCCATATATGGAGATGCGCGGCCGAGCGTCTAGTCGGCGCCCTAGCCAACTCGGGAACAATGTAAATATGCCCATATATGGAGATCTCTGTAGGACCCGTTTTGACCATCTGTTTGCCTGTTTGTCTTTGAGTCAGCAGAAGTGATGTCAGAATGCCCATATGCCCATATATGGAGATCTCTGTATCTGTGTCCCCTTTATGCCCATATACGGAGATTGCGTCCATTGTATGTCACAATGAGTCAGCGCTTGCGCCGATACGTCCATTTATGCCCATATATGGAGATGGGCGGCCGAGCGTCTAGTCGGCGCCCTGGCCAACTCGGGAACAATGTAAATATGCCTGTGTTGTCATAGGAGTGTGGGGTCATGTGGTGTACGTGATGTCAGAGCCTTTTATGAAGTGATGTCACAATGACATGATTTCCTCCGGAACAGCCTGATGTCAACAATCAACCCCGCATAAGGAGATTCCGAACGTTTCGCGCCGGTTCGGGAAAACCGCGCGTCGGGTCGGGTCGAGACCCGGCACTGCACTCCGTGCCGCGGCGGGGAACGCGCGTGCCGAATCTGAAGCCGGTGAGACGAACGGTTCTCGAGATACGCGGATTACAGACACGCAGAGACTTCTCGCATTTATAGATAGATTAATTGTAATCGCCTTCCCTGGCTCAGGTCAGCAATGTGTCCTGATATATTCCTCTCTTCGGGGATTCTTTTTGGATAATCATTTTTCGATGTAACAGCAAAATGACATTCATTGATTTCATTGTTTGACATCAAGTTGTAACTGACTGATTGAATGAAGTGTTTTTGAGTAAGATTACTGAAGTAAAAACAGGAATGGCACAATAAGTAGTCATTACAAGTTAATGTCCCGCAGACAGCATTACTATGTGGTCCATTATGAGCAAATCACTGTGTGCAAATCATAGAGCACAATGCCAATGTAGACCAAAATTGCCAGCAGCGACAGCAACAAAAATACTAATAGCATAATTGAATGATAACATAACAACTGAGCTTGTAATTTAAACACAGCAGATCACATAATAGAGAAAAAACATTCACACACATATGTGGGCCTTAGTAGGAAAGACAATCTGTCTATTATCTAAACGCAATTAACAAAAAAGTGATAGTAGTGGTGACACTGTGTTATTGTAGATAACAAAGATAAGCATTGTATGACGTGACTGACACAAATGACAAGAGTATGTGGTCCGTAGCACCTTTATTATGATTTGTTTTAACATAAGAAATGGGATGCTTTTACAAATACATTTCCGCTCCTTCACAATTTGTACTTCAGCAAAAGAATAAATAAATAAAAACATACTAATTACTAGTTTCATTACTAATTACTTCTGTTTCATTTAACAAAGTAGAACATTGAAAGCATTAAACCTGACAATGTTTCAACATTTTTATTTTGTATTCTTTAGTAATTTTTTGCAAACTCTTCTTACATTTAATCTTCTACAAGCTCATAACATGGTGTACTGTATGCAGACTGGACACTTTTTATGAAGAGATTTGGTATAGATGGAGAAATAGACAAGCACCTAGCACCCCTAGGGACCTCGGTCATCAAAATAAAGGCAGTTTAAGTGGGCGAGCTTCAGTTTCATCAATGAAGCGAAGAGAAACTTCACTTCTCACAGATCCAGTTGTATGCCATTGAACAAGATTCATCATAGAATTTACCATCATTGTGCCAGTAGTATGCACAGTCAGCCCTGGCGCCCCAGCTCCTGCAGAATAAACAACATAATCATTCACATTATAGTGACTTTTTGATAGAATTACAATAAAATGTGTAGACATTGTTTTAAAATGTCTCACTGTGTTTCCAGTGGTCTGCCATCCACCCAAGTCCATTTTCCTGCTGTCCTATTCAGACCAATCCATGTGCGTGACGCTCCATTCCAAGCGTTCAATCCTTTGACGAAGTCCTGGGGATTTGTCAATGATTTAATTTTCTCTACAAATAGGTTTTCAGTATAAACACTAAACTATATCACAATCACATGGGCACACAGTTACACGCACGCACACGCACACGCGCGCACTAGTGTTGTAGTCGAGTCCACCTAAAGCGAGTCCAAGTCAAGTCCAAGTCATATGAGGTTCGAGTCCGAGTCGAGTCCGAGTCATGACCCCCTGGGAGGGGGCCGAGTCCGAGTCGAGTTCGAGACCGACGGGAGTCGAGTACGAGTCGAGTCCGAGTCTGACGGGAGGCGAGACTGAATCGAGTCCCCAAAACCCGTTTTTTTTTTTTTTTTTTTTTTAGGTAGGCTACAGAAAACAACCTTTTTTTGTTGTTGTTTTTGTTCAGTTGTTTTTGCTTTGTTCTTTATTAAAACAATAATAGGTCTCCTCAAATTACCTTTGGTTGCTGTGGTTTAGACCAGATGGAGGGATTATATCTCCAAACTGGCTTGGGAACGCCTCGGTATACTCCCTGAGGGAGTGGAGGAAGTTGCTCGGGATAAGGAAATCTGGAGGTCTCAGTTGGAACTGTTACCCCCGCGACCCGATTCCGGCTAAGCGTTTGATGCCGGTTCACAGCCAAAATATCCAGCTCCATGTAGCCGGCACCTTAGGTTTGAGGGCATTTTACAGTAGGCTACTCCATTGCTGAATGTGATGTTGTGAGCCAAATGCAATTGTAAATGTCTGCTCGTTTTTACATAATGACATCAATCACATATGGTGAATGATGGATTCATTTATGTTCAGTCTCTCTCTAAATTAGTACCAGGGTTGGGAAGGTTACTTTTAAAAAGTATTCCTTACTTAAAGGTATTAACTAGTTACTGCCACTACCATTTTTCCCAAACAGACATTAGAGTTGCTCCAATGAAAATGTTTCCCCCAGGCAGAGAACAAGTAGGCCTACTTTTGAGTGCCAATATAATAGTACAAATAAGACTTATACTGTAGTACAATATCCCAAATCACAGGCGATG